>NC_052046.1:70305063-70380933 GCF_015832195.1 Motacilla alba alba | reverse complement strand
ATTTTCACTGACTAACTCTGATTCAATTTCAAATCATCAATCTTTCAAGGAAAAAATATAGCATGCAGAGGAAGACCCAAGGCATAGGCCTCTGTACGTAGTACTGCCAATCCCTGTGTGACAGCCTCCTGCTAGCTTCCTGCATCAGACAGACGGCAACTTCACTGCAACATAGACTTTCTTAATACTGGTGGCCTTTTAAAATCCAAAGACACTGCTTGTTTTAAAGAAAGAGCATTCTAAGTTCCTGAAAGCAACCATAGAGGCACTAATTTGGTTTAGGAGAGAAGGTGATTGTGCAGTTGCATAGCAGCTTGCATGCTGACGTGTCTGGGGGGATTTCTATGGTTGCGCTCACCTTGTTTGAGGCAATGAGCGCAACGTCACCTGTGCGTAGCGGGCACCATGGTTGAAGACTCTATGCCTTGTAGGTGCAATGTTTCATTTGTAATCAAAGGGGAAATGTATCTAAACTTATTAGGATAAACAGTTCCTTTGCAAATAGACTGATCTAGAAACTTAGCCATTTTAAAGGAGTAAAATTCCAAGGTTATAAGGAAAATGCAGATATGCTTTTCACCGCCTTATAGAATTTTCTTTGACACAATTTGATTTTTCTGAAACTTAACTTGTACAGCGGCAAATATGTCCTAAGGGTCTTGTTAAATTTATTTCAAAGGTATTTCAGACAGCAGGAGTAGCAGTAACATCTTTGATTTCAACAATGCTTGTTGGTTTCTTTTGTAGATAACTCCTAGGCTACTCATTTCCTTAAAATAGGATTGAATTTTTATACAGAGATATGGCATTGTTTTAGTCTACAACTGTTCCTCAAAATTGAGTTTTGCAAAACGAATGCTCACAGAAGTGCTGATTTGACAATCTTAAGTAGTGCAGCACTTAATGGAAAGAGCTCTCTATGCACATCCAATAGATGTGGAGTAGAGACCCCATCACCTGTGACTTCCTTTCTCAGTTCACAAGAATAGAGAAGTAGCTGGCCTTTAGCTGTGTGTCTGGATATGAAGCCACATGAGATTTTTGGATGGCTCCACACAAGTTTTTCAAGTTTTCTCTGAGTCTGCAGTTTCCCCAGCCCCAGGACCACCACTGGCCGCTTTTGTTGGTTTTGCATGGGTTACTTTTTGGAGAGGAGGACAGAAGGCAGCCACGAAAGTGGCATTTCTCTGAGGAGCTGCTGGAAGCTTTCTCAGTCCAGGCAAAACCAATCCCTGTCTGGCTCTGAAAATAAGCCCACTGCTAAGGCAATTAGAAAAGCTGGTGACGCCCCTGGGTCAACATCTTTAAGAGAGGAAAAAAGCACAGGAAGCTCTCTTTCTTTCTGCCTGCCGAGGGGGGCTGCAGGCACAGCTGAGCCCCTTGCAGGCAGGGCTGGGGGCTCTCTCCCATCAGGGCCGCCGGGCCACGCTGCCGGGGCTCATCCCAGCGCCGCGAGCAGCTGCGGCCGAAGCCAGGAGCGGCCCTGGGGGCAGCGCCAGGAACGGTCCCGCTGCCTGTGCCGGGAGCAGCCCTGTGACCGCTGCCAGGGGAGGCCACCACGGCCGAAAGTGAGAGTGGCCAGGGCCACCAGAGCCCACTTAGCCAGCGCCACCTTGGCACGGCCAGCGACAGACTTTGCCTGCCTGGCCACCAAGAGCCTGCCGCAGTGCAAACCAAAGGACAGAAACCTGCTTAGGAGGACCACTCTCTTTATTCTTGTTATAAATAAGAAGCTTGACTAGGCCAATATTCAAGCAGCAATCAATTTATTAATTAATGTGGTAAAGTATGAGCAAAACAGCGCTGGGTACAGTGGGGGAAGTTTCCCTCCAACTGCACATCGATGGTTGGGGCGTACAGATATTTATAGGGGTGCACATGAGCTTTTTTCAGCAGTTTCTATTTCAAATTTTTACGTCACAATTCTATACACTCTTGTGAGTTAGTTTTTCTCAGGATGTACCCCAGAAAGGAGTATCCCCAGATGGTGGGGTCCGACTTCCGAAAGAAGAAAGAGGTCTTCCAGCTGGTGCGGTCCAGACTCCAGATGTGGGCCCACCTTTTAATTGCGAAGACTATAAATCTCATAACAGTGATGTCCAGCTTCCCTTGGTCGAAGCCATCAATCCTTGGGTTGATGTTCATCTTCCTTTCTCAAGCTGCTTTTTACTGTTTTGCTAAGGTGTTGAGATAAGCATGTTTCCTTTACACATATTCTAAACTTATATTTTCAAAGCTCCTTCCTAGGAGCAATATTCTAAAATTATACTTCAAAAGGTTATTATTTCAAAGCTGTTTAATGCTTAGCTAGGTGCAAAAAGTTCCTGTCGAGCAGCAACATCCTTAAAGCTTTAATTCAGATGCTATAAAAGTTAATTGCAAACAAAGGATAAGTTCAAGGGCCTTCTTCCATGCTTTACTCCCTCCGTTATTTTTTTGGAATTCATCCTTTAATTGTCCCATGATCAGTTTCCACACATATTACAATCACAAGTACACATGCTGCCTGTGTGTACCTGACACGAAACACAGCTTTGTATCTCACATTCTCAAGGCTAAGATAGCCATTTGCACCCATTAATCCCCGCACTGGGGGAATAGAGGGCTCAACGCTGTCTGCTACAGCCAGAGGAATTCAGGATTTGTTACAATTCAGCCTTTTCTCAACCCTGTCCTTCTCTGGGAATTGCTCACTCTGGCAGTCTCCGCTAGCAGGATGACCCTCAGATGCAGGAGAAATTCTCTTTTCCCAGCCCAGCTGTCGAAGAAGGAGTCAGGACTCTTTGGCTGCAGTTCTCAAGGTTGTTTATTGTTTCTTATCTCTTACATTCTTTTTCTGGCCTGCAGGGATCTGTTCAGCAGGTCAGCCAGAGGCACGCTGCCCGCCTCCCAGGCTGGTGTTGTTCTTGATCCTAAAAATTACATGTACTGTATTTATACTTGTGTTCCAATACCTATCACCTGTGTTAGACAGTCAGTTTCTACTCTCGACCAATTGAAAAGTGCCAGCATCACCCAAATCATGGATGTTAGAAAGAAGAAAGAAGAAGGTCAGGACATGCCCAATTCCCTCCATCTTGGGACCCTGAACCTCCATCCTAAAAACCCCCAGAATTCTACTTTTCACCCTGTGACAACTCCTGTTATGCTACTTAAACTTTTGTGACTTGTAATTCTTCATTCAGAGTTGGTGATTTGTTCCGTGGGTCAACATCACGTCACAGGTGCTTTCGGCTGCATGCCAGGGCTTCAGAGCCCCCTGCCTGGGGCTCCAGCCATCCTGAGCAGTCAGAGGAACGTCCTGGGTTTCAACAGCTCACAAGCATTTGGTCAATGCACCTTGCAAATGCTTTTGCTGACTGAAGCCACATTGCGTCTTTCCTTCAGAAATTAATGAAGAAAACACAAAGTGCCTTCTGAAAGCCTTCTGCTCGCTTCCAAATCCGTTTGCTGGCCAAGCACAAGCCTCGGGCTCATCCCCAATTCCCTCTGGGAGATAGGAGGTAATATTTTGCTGCAGCCAAAAGGTTATTAGAAAAAAGAATGGAAGTTTTTGGTGCTAGGTGGTGTTATATTGTTTTACATTTCTTGCAGTTAATTTGCTGGGTATTGCTGTGAGCTGGAAAAGGGGAGGGGTGGAACACCAGACCAAAGGGAAGTAGGAGAGGAGAGGAGACAGCAAAGGAGAGAATATAGGTTCCTAGTAGCCCGGGAAAGGGGACAGGGATCGCCCAAGGCTGGGAAAAGAAATAAAAAGCAGCATTTTGTTGGCATGGGTGTATGTTCGGCTCTCAGGAGAGGGAGATACAGCCTGCTCAATTGAATCCTTACTAAAAAGAAGGGTCTCTTTTGCTTTAATGACTTTGTCTCCATCGAATTGTTTCTAAGAGTTTGTTTATTTCTACTACCTCTCTCCCAGCAGCTCAGAGCTGCATTGCAGAGCGCTTGCTGTGCGCCAGAGAGCACAAAGCAGGCTGGCCTGGTGGCCCTGAATAGTTCTGCAGAACACTCTGCATCTCACCCCTTTGCTGTGGCTCAGTGCAGAAGTGCAGGATTGCAGGCGCTTCCTGCCAGAGCTGCGTGAGGCACTGGCTCCTGCAGATGTGCCCTGCCAAGCTGTCCCTGCCTGACGCTGGCCTGGGTTTCCCCGGCAGAAGTGCCGTGCCTGAAGGCTGCTGCCCTGTGCTCCAGCCTGCCGAGCAGCCAGGCTCCGTGCCCCGGTGCCCAGAGTGCTGCACACACTGCTAAGCTTTCCCAGCAGCTCCAGGGCAGGTGGCAGAAGAGCAGCAATCCTGAGCCAGGCCACCGGCCCTGGGCTGCCCTTGGCCCTTCTCTGCTCCTGGGCACGCTGCCGACGGCCAATGCCTCCAGTCTGAGCTGTGCCCAGCACGGCTTGGCTTCCCCTCGGGAGCAGCCAGCTGCCACCTGGGCTCTGAGAGCAGAGGATTCACCCGCTGCCAGCAAGAGGCACCAGGGCCCGGCGTCTGCCTCTTGCAGCTCCAAGGGCCTCCTTGCAGCCCGCCTCTGCCCAGGCTCGGGCTGCTGCGGGCTCTGCCGGGGCTCTGCTGGGGCTCCAGCCTGGGCAAGGCCGGGCCCGCTCTCACCTCACAGCCGCTGGCAGCTCTGCACCACAGGAGACCTTCCAGAGCAGCCTCTCTGGTCTTTCTGCTCTCTCACCTGAGCAAGGCTCTCCTTCCGCCAAAGAGATTGCACTTAGGGATACCAATCCAAGTGGCAGGAACCCAAATGCTCTCCAGTTACAGCTGAAGGCCTGAATCCACACAGGATGTCTTGGCTGCCCCACTGCTCCTTTGGTTTTTCCTGCAAATGCCATTGCCCTTTCTGCCTCACCTAGAAATACCACAGCTGGGCCAAAAACTGGCCAGTGGGCCATATTCCAATGGCAGTGTGGTCTGGAGAGGAAGAAGAGCCTTGCCCACTTTCAAACCATACCAAAGAAGCCATAGGTGTGACTTAGCACCAGTAAAAAACAGCTGGTAATTCAGAAGGAAACATTGTGATTTCTGAAGGGGTCAGAAGGAGGGGAATCTTCCAAATGAATTGATATTTTAGAAACTTTATTTAATGACAATCCTAATCTAAAATCCTATTCTACAAACCTATAATCCCATTCTACAAAACTATTCTTAATCTATAATCTATAATCTATAATCTATAATCCTATTCTACAAAACCATTCAACAATCCTACTCTACAATGCTACTCTAAGTTGGTGATGGAGACAAAATCTTGACGGGATCGTTTCTTGTCTCCTCCTTCAGAAAGCTGATGAGTGGTGCCAGGATGGATGTTGGCTCAGCTGATGTTACAAATGGATGATACTGTCCACAGGAAAAAAAACAAAACAACAAAGAACAGTGAATCATGACTTTCCAAGCTCAGTTCTTCACAGGCTCAATCAGGATTGCTCTGGGTCCTCAAAAGTAGAAGGACGGGACCATCTGCTCCTCAATCATCATGTGCAGGACCTTGCCATCACAGGAGAACCTGGCCCAGAATCCCACTCATCCGCTTATTGGGATGTCTTCACCTTGCTGGCATTTTTGCCCTGCCAGTGCTCTAGAAATGGTGCTTTCTGTCCCTGGGGTTTCTTCCTTTCAGGAAATTCCAATGACTCACACAGGTTCCTGCCTTTGACAGGCACTGTGCTGAATTCCACAGGAATTCAAAAAGCAGTGTCTACCTTTGCATGCCCTGCCCCTCCTGTGCTGGACGGCACCTTCCTTGCCAGCAGGGCCAGCCCAGTGGCACTGGGTGCTGCAGTTCCCTCTCTGCCAAACCACCTGGCAGTAACCCTGGCACAGTTCCCATCTGCATGAGTGTGCCAGGCAGCAGATGGGGCTGGGACAAGTCCCTCTCAGCTGTCCCTGTCTGCGTGCCAGAAACCCCTAAGAGTGGGCTGGGGGGCACAAAGCAGGGCCCCTCAGAGGCCCACAGTGAGCCCCCCACAGCCCCTCCTGCCCACAGCCAAATCTCTGACTGGGACTGGCTTCCTTGGGCTCCTCCAACACTGTTTCATGTCTCTGTACCCTGCATTGCTCTACTTCAATTCTTTTGCCATTAGAGAAAACTCAACACCCCACCAAATTACAAAAGAGGGTAACAGACAGAAACAGCCAGAAAACAGAGCACCTGTCCTCTCAGGAAATGCGGAGAGAGGTGGAATTCTTCAGTTTTGTGAAGAACAGGCCCCAGGGAGACTTCATTGCCACTTTCCAAGACTTCAGAGTGGCTTTGAAGAAAGTGGGGGACACCTTTTTAACAGGTCCAGTTACAATAGGATGTGGTGAATATTTTTAAACACAAAGAAGATCAAGTCAGAGTAGGTCGAAGGAAGAACTTGTTTACTTGGAGCATGGTGCAACACTGGCACACGTTGCCCCAAGAGCTTGCAAGTGCTCTGTCCCTGCAACCATTCCAGGTCAGGTGGCAAAGGGCTCTGAGCAGCCTGATCTCTTTAACGATGTCCCTGCTCACGGCAGGACAATTGCACCAGAGGACCTTTACAGGGCCCTGCCAGCCCAGCCCAGTCTAGGATTCCTCACCATTTTCATTTGAAGAGCACCAAGAGTGGAGGTGAGGAGGAAGAGGGCTCATCTGATGCCTTGGACTTCAGTGGAGGAGGAGCCCATCCTACAGACCCTAATTTACCTGCAGGAGCTCGTCGGCAGACCAGCGCCGCTCCTCGTCCGTCTGCAGGCAGCAGCTCAGGAAGTCACGCAGCAAAGCCGAGACGAGCTTGGGCCACCTGAGCTGTGGGGTCCCTCCTGTGGCTATCAGGCGTTTAGCCTGGAGAAAAAGGAAACACGAGGATTCACACCAGGAGGACAGGCTCTTTGGAAGAGGGACTTTACTATACTAACTAATTCCAAGGATTAGGACATGAAAGGCATCTCTGCAGTGCTTCTTGGTGCCTTAAGCACAGCTGCCGTCGAATAAAACTCATCAAGCTTTTTGCATTGTTCTTGAAAACAATGAAAATTGGATGAAAAGAAAGGCAATCCATCAGTTAATCCCCAGGTAGGGAAACAAACATGTACAATCTCTTTTTCAACACAGACACATTAAGATGCCTGCACAAATGTATTGGGATGAAAATGCCTGCTTGGGCACACAGGAGCCACCTGCAGCTCTGTCTCTCAGCAGTCTGAAAATTTCTGCTTCCACTATGCAGCTAAAGAGAAATTTTCATGGTCAAATCAGAAGGAGAGGGTGGCCATCCCTATGGTCACCCTCTGTTCATTTGGATACTCAAGTCAATGCAATAATGGTAGCCCATCCCAGAAAGTGCCAGGAAACACTGGGAGGGTTTGGCAGGCTCTCCACATCACCAGGCTCTGGCTTGGTGATGTGGAGAACATGGCTTGGGCTATGAGAGAAACACGGTCACTACATGTTTCAGCAGCACTGCACAAGAAGCAGAAGAGACTCTGGGGCCTTTACACCCTCATGCCCAGGTTTCAGGCAAGCTTCCCAGGGAGAAGAAACTGCTCAGTGGGTTAGGTTCCTCTCGAAAAACCACAGTTGTAGCAACTTTGTTGGGTTGGGTTTCCTTCCTTCATTTCTGGAAAGAGAACCGCAGTTCTAAGATGCTGGTTCCTGTTATTAGGGCCATCTACACAGACAAAAGAACTGGAAGCACTTACAACCCAAAGGAAAGTGTTGCCACTGAATGGAGGTTGTTTGCCTGTGGGAAGGCTTGAGTTCCCCCACTACAGCAGATGCTGATGTGCTGCAGGGACATTTTTAGGAGGGGACCTTGATGGAAGTGATGCTAGCAGATGGCAATGGGATTTTGTCCAATGGCACGCAGGACATGGGACAGGTGAGAAAGACAGCGGGATCAGTGAGGATTTGCTCCTTACCGAGGCAGGACTTTGGTTCCAGTGAGGAGGTTCATGTTCTACCATTTCGAAGCCCACGATTCCAAACGACCATATATCCACTTTGGGGCCATATGGTTGACGCATCACCACCTCAGGCGCCATCCACCACGGAGTCCCGGTTACTGTGCACTGTCTACTCTTCTCAGGGGTGAGCTGAGTCGAGAGGCCAAAATCACCTGAGGAGAAAGCAAAACACTGTTTTTAATTCTGTGCAATTAGGAAACCAAGCAAAAGAATTCCCCAGTAGAAGTTTGAACATGTGCAGTTGAATCTCCTGGAGAACTGTCCCTGCTCTGTTTTCTCAGGACTTTAGCCAAGGAAATATGGCACTAGTGACTTAAAAAAACCCCACATTTTTTACACTGCCTCCAGCAGTAGCTTTTGTTCTTTGGAAGCTTTAGACTTGGAGCTCCCTCCCTCTGGAAGGGTCACACACAGAGCAACACCACTCTTGGCTGCTTGTACCTTGTCCTACCTCTGTACATGTTGCAACTGCGTCACCAGCTCACAGCAGGTGTCCCTGCACTGCCGTTTTTGGGGAGCTGCTGGCAGTAACTCAAAGCAGCCCCACGCCCACATGCTTGGAATGCTTCACCTGACCAAGAATATACTGACCCAGCTTGACAGAGCCGTCGGTTCTGAGAAGGATGTTGCAGCTCTTCACATCTCGGTGGATCACGTGGTTCAAGTGAAGAAAATCCAGTCCTTGCAAGCACTGAGAGAGAAAAGAGAAAGAGGAGGGCAAAAATGAGTGATGTGATTTCATCACAGAAGAAAGGAAACAAAGAATCTAAAAGATTCCCCAGGGGAATGGAGAGTAATGGCAGACTACAGTGCCACTGAGAGGAAGAGCTTGCTGCTGCAACACTTGCAGAGCAGGACCTTTCTGAGGAAAGGCATGTCAACTTTTGAAAGAGCAACAGCACCTGCTGTGGTAGACTGTCCCCTGCAAACCAGCCAGGATGATTCCTGCTGCAGGGGATGTGCTCAGAAGTAAAGAGCATTTTGGCTGCATTCCTATCCTTTCTAGCTGAGGACTGAGAGAAACGAGTCTCTCTTTTTCCTTTGCTGTTCGTTTCAAATCCTGCCAGCAGCACCTTTGCTTTTATAGGCAAGGAATTCAGTGAAGACAGACAAAAGTTTAGGGAGGCAAGCTGGAGAACAGCAAATACAAGAGGCAGAGCAAGAGTACAACAGCAGGAGATAAGAGTGCAAGAACTGAGCACAGTGAGTGCAGGGGCACTGGGCAGGCCTTTCACTTGAGATGCTTTTACTTGCCCATAGCATACCAGCAACACCGAAACAAAGCCTGGCACATGAAAGCTCTCCTGAGCTCCTATTTCCCAGGCAATCCTGCCTAAGCCCTCGGAAGCACAGATGGGATTGCTGACCTCCCGACTGATGGCTGCCATCTGATCTTCAGACAGGTGGGTCTGGCTGATGACATCACTCAGAGTGCCTCCGTCCATGTACTCCATAACCAGCCAGAGCTCCTCACCCAGAAGGTAGCTGAAAGAAAGAGACAAGGGCATGGAGATAAACATGCATGGCTACGTTGATTTTTTCCTTCCGGGTTTCTCGTTTCCAAGTCCCTTTGTGACAAGGATGGAATCAAAGGAACAGACATTGCCTCTCGGCTGTGCATTGTTAGCAATCTGTGCAGTCTTGAGGACAAAGGCACAGCTGTGAAAAAGGAGATGTCTTCGATGGCCAGCAAGGGAAAAGTGCAGCTTCATAAGAGCCGAGATAAAAAGCCTGTCAGGCATAGTGTTTCTGGAAAGAAGCACCTAGTCTTGCTGGCAAGCATAGCAATGGCAAAGAGAAGCAAGGATTTCAGGGAAATCTACTTCAGGATGGTTCATCAGCACTTAAGAAACTTTAAAAAATCCCTCCCAAAAAATGTGGAGGCAGGGAACGTTGACGGTATTGACTTAGTAACATACAGCTGATGCAGGTTTTGAATAATTTTGGAATCATTTTCAAACTTCCCTGTGCCAGGGAAGGCACATGCAAACAAGATGCACTCTGTTCTCATCCAGTGGAGATGAGTAGAGAAGTCTTAAAAAATAAGAATTAAAAGCTCTACTTTCTGCCACTGACCAAAGTGGGTTTTTAACCTCTCATGTTTACCGTGTATAAAGGCGCATTCATGGGATAAGACCATGATCTCTCACCTGTCTAAATAATTCACAACACTGGGACTCCGACACCTCTTCATGATCATGATTTCATTAAGGGTTAGTTGCTTCCTCCTCAGTCCTTGAAGATTGATTTTCTTGATGGCCACCTGAAATGACATGGAAGATCAGTAACGTGAGAAGTTGGATGCACGAGATCATAACGCACATGGAGCGAGTGATTCTGCGATGACACAGCTGAGCTGTGCCAAACGGCCTTGTGATTAGGCAGTGCAGGAATTAGGAGCTGACATTGCAACAGCCCATTTCTCTGCTCCCTTGGGGGGCAGCTACAGGACGCTGGCATTTTGCCACTGACGTTTTGCCTTGTCCACTTGGTAACAGTGGTGTGACCACTATTACCCCCCCCCAACTTCTGACCACGCTCTCTGCTGCTTTGTATGGGATTCAGAAGAAGTAATCCATGCCTTAATCCTCTGTGGATCCATCTTGGGCTGTGGGCAGGGCTTAGGGCTTTTAGGGACGCCTTGCAGGTCTCTCCCTAGGTGCAGTTGCCAAGTGCAGCACTGCAGGTGGCTAAGGAACTACCAGTAACTTTCAGAAGTATTTGCTGGCAGGCAGAAATGAGAATTCAGGACTCTGTAGCCCCAAAGAACAGGGAGGTGCTCTAAGGCACCCCCTTTGTTTTTGCAATGGAGAGCGAGTGAGCGCGTCCTTCTCTGCAAGGAAGCGCTGCCCCTCCGTGCCTTCCTTCGGGCAGCTGAGGAGGACAAAGTCTGTCCCAAATGTGTTTTGCAGGCTGGTGCCACTCTGTGCTTCTTGTGCCTTTTCAGCACAGCTCCAGCCAAAGCTCCAGCCACAGCTCACACCAGAGGGGAAAGCCCCTCAAGAGCAGCAGAGTCTGAGGGGACTGTTGACATTTACCTCTCCTCCTGTGGCATTGTTGAGTGCTCTGACCACTTGTCCAAAACCCCTAGAAACAAAACAGAAGCAGAGAAAGGAGAAGATGTTTAGGTCTTAGAGTGAAAGCCAGCCCAGCCAGGAGATCTCTGCTGTAAATGCCAAAAACCTGCAGGATGCAGGAGGGCTCTGCCAGAAGGCAGATGATGCATTTTCCTCTCAAGGGCATGGGCACTGGGCCTGTTCCTGAAGCATTGGGCTTCAGCTTCTAAAGGGAGTTGATTCTTTCATCTTGGGTTTCAGTTTCTAAACTCTGGGGTTCCTCTCCTGACCATGGGGCATTTCCTTCCCCAAACCATGGGAAAGAAATGTTCCTGAGAACTGTTATGTGACAGCTCTGATAGGGGGTTGGTTGCTCTTTCAGGCAAGCAAGATTCTTCTTTTTTCATTCGTGGGGTAGTATGATTTTGAGACCTAGAGAAACGCTCAAGAAATTAACACAGAGCTGTCCCACACTTGAAAGACAAGGAGATCTTCCAGGTCCTGTTCCTTGATGCAGGCAAGATCTTGGCAGCATGGAGGTGTCTCTGACAATGCCTTCTGAGCCCACTCACAAGTTCTGAGCAGCACTGAGAGATGGGCCAATCTATGCCCAGGGTCTCAACATGTTTGCCTCTTGCCTGACTTCACAGGCTGGTTAGACATTGCACCAGAAAAACACCTGGCCCATGGTTGTGTAGAAGTAACTGCAGTTGGACTCACCCGCTGCCAATATTTTCCAGCTCAATGTACTTCGTCATGGGATTTTCATGGTTCACCATTCTCCCTGAGGGAAAAAAATAGAAGATGTTGACTTTAAAGCAGCCCCAGTGCCTGGAGCTCTGAGCCCTTTGGGGTCAGCTGGCTAACAACACAAGAAGCACAGCAGCAAAAGGACAGGCAGCCCTGCAGTGCAGATGGCTGGCACAGAGACTGATTTTGTCCAGTCCTTTGAAGAGTTCTCTTGACAGGAAACAAAGGCCAGGGAGATGCATTCCCAGGAGAGAAGGACATCTTCTCCACCTTTCAGCAGTTTGCCAAAAGAATTCCTTTCCATTGGTAAACCAGAGCAGCTCAAGCTATAACCAATACCGAGGGGGCTTTCAGCATCAGGAGCCTGACATGTTGATGAGCAGGCTGAGCTCAAAGATGCCCCTCTCGCAGCTGAGGAAGGCTCCAGCCTCTGCAGTCCCACCAGCCCTCAGGGACAGGGCAGCTAGCACAACAAGGCTGGCAAAGCCCAAGCATGAGCACTGACAAGCCAAGGCAAGAAGCCTCAGGCAGCCTGAGCCCCGTACAAGCTGTTGCCCCCATTCAGGACACAACAGGATGGGCTTTGAGATCAGCCACACCAAGGTGCAGAGCAGTGCCCTTTTTGTCCCAGCAGGCGATGGTAGGCACAGAATCCTCTGGGCTCTGGTCTCAGCCCCAGCAGGTCTTATCTGAGAGCACAGCACTGGCAGCTGTTAGGGGCAAGAAGCAGATTCATTGGCTTGTGCTGCACAATTGCAAAGGACTTGATGTGTTTTCCTAGAGACTGATCTGAGCAGGGCTTGGCCCAATGGGTAGGATTCAAAGACGCAGGGGAAAGAGTGGGAATCAGGTGTGAAAAAGTGCCGTGGATCTGAGGAATATACTATGTCTGGGCTGGAGGCTCTCTCCTGGGAAATGCCTGCAGTTTGGATGTGTCTCTTGGACACACCTTTAGCAACATAAAAGTAGAATATTAAAGGTTGTTCTAAAAGTATCTGGGTTTTTTTTGGGGGGCACATGGAAAACACTTCCTGCCCTGTATTTGTCCTGTAACCTGATGTTCCTTCAAAGTAGTTCCTATTGGCAAAAATATAGCATTCTCTGGAAAATAAACTGCAGATGTAGTAGTGGTAACAGTAACAGTCATAAAAATGAAATCAGTAAGACATGTGGGGCAGAAGGGCTCCTTGAGGATGGAGAAAAACAACTCCACCAAAAAACCCCACAAACCAACAAACAAAAAACCCAAAACACCACAGAAAACCCCCCACCAAAAAGAGAAAAAAACCCTCCACCAAAAATAAACAAAGCAAAACCAAACCAGTTACCCCCTGAAAAAAAAAAAAATCCCCAACGAGAAAGTCAAAACTCCAAACCCAGTCAATTTCTGTGAAGTTTCTTTGCTCTGATGACTGGTTGGAAGTCAGGAGTCTAAGGAGAATTTAGGAAGCTAAAAATTCTGTTCAGTTTGGCCACTAGCACACAGGACTTGCCTAGATCATTTGCTAGGTCACAGCCTTCTGCTGGTCCAAGAACAATCCCTGCTTCAGCCTTTAGCGGAGAGGGAAGCTCAGGCACACCCAAGCCAGTCCAAGCTGCCCTCAGAGGCAGCAGGAACACCCAGAGCGCTCTCTCGCTGCCTCGGAGCACAGCACTTCCTCTGGGGACTCCTAAATGGCCCTGTGACACCAAACTCTGGAGGAACATTTGGTACAGCTGTGCTGACACCTGCACACAATACACTGTCCCTCAGCAAGAAATACACCAGACTTACCCAGCATCTCCACGCACCACTTCTCCATCAAGGACATGAACAAACTGCCCGAGTTTGAGTTCCCAGGTTTGGCAGAAGGGATTCCTCGAGGTAATGCTGCTGCGGCAGCAGGTTTAGCGCCAGAGCCAGTGGAGATGTGCTGATCCTGCAGCACTTCTCCTGGGGACTGTTGCTGTGCCTCATGCCAGCCTTGGGGCTCTTCATGGCCAGACACTCGCTGGTAGTCTTCGCAGGCTGCACGGTGAGATGTCAACACTTGCACCTCAAGTCAAACAGAACAAAGCAGTCAGAGACTACAGCTTGTCCCTGTCAGCCAAGAGTCATCGACTGTGAGTGAAGGGAAAGAACAGATTGACAAGGGATACAGAGAGCTTGTTTCAATGCTCCATCTGGGTCACCATGTTCCCCTGTAAAAACACCTCAAGAAACAAGGAGAGCAGGAACAGGCCAGCAGGAATCAATGTGGATGACTGCTGGCCAAAAGGCCAACGGACAAGTCCCACTGTCCAGGGCAGCAGAGGAGATTCAGCACACCAGGAAATGTCCTTCCGGGTGACTGTGATACACACTGCAGCAGGATGGCACTCAGAGGCATGGCCCCACTCCCTGCTGCACTGCAGTGGAAAGGCCAGAAGGGCAGAAAGCACCAGTTTAGTGACTGCAGTGACTGCATCCCTCTTCCACTCACTTGCTTTTGTAGAGCCTGAGGGAGGGGATTAAGTTTCTCTCTGACAAGTTTCATTTCTTCTTCCAGTCTCTTCTCCCTTGCCTTGTAGCTAGCCTCAGATTCCTGCAGCTCTGCCTGGGGGTGTTCCTTGATGGTCTGTAAAGGACAAGGGAGAGGACGTTTCATGAGTGGAGTGGCTGCCACTCTTTCACTTACCTGGTTTTGTTGATCGCCCCTCTGCTGATGGAAGTTCATCTCCTCTTGAATTCTTCTCATGGCGTCCTTGTTCCTCCTCTTCACTGCCATGATGGCACTCTGAGCTTCGGGCAGCTCTGCTTGTGGCTCTGCCTTGATGTTCTGTACACACAAATGCAGAGCCAGTGACTGGCAGCTGCCATCATGCTCAGCTTGTTCCTCTTGCTCCCTCAAAATCACATTTATTCAGCCACTTCTTTCTGCTTCCCTACCCACCTCTGCTTCCATTGCAAACCTCCTGTCCCAGTGCTGTTCTCTGCAGATTCCAAGGCCCTGTGCTTCCAGTGCCTGGGGGACTCCTGGCCTCCTCAGTCCCAAGAGCTCCCTTTTATGCCCCTCTTCCTGCCCTTCTCTCTGTCCCCTGGCGAGTCAGGCTTACCTGGCCATTCTGCTGGGGCTCTTCCACCTGCTGCCTGAGCTGCTCTTCCTGCTCTCGGGCTGGGAACAGCTCTCCCTGAGTCTGGCATGGCATCTCTGATGAAGCAACCTGCTCCTGCTCTTTCTCTGGAAGGACCTGCACAGAAAGCAAGAGAAGATGGGTTTCAACTTCCCATATGACATTTGTGGGCCAAGACCCAAAGACTGATGGGCCCACACGTTCCCAAAGCACTGTGCTGCTGCTCTGCTGGGTCATTCTCTGCCTGAGGGGAGGCACAGATTCCAAAGTGACCCTGGCACTACAATCAGGGTCCATCTGGGACTGAAGCTCCAACAGCCTGTCAGGCAGCGGACAGGCAAGGTGTGGCATTTCTCAAGAGTCAGGGGAGGGCCTCCCTCTGCTTCTGCCATGTCCTGTTTGTCTTTCAGTAGTGACTGACAGCCAGCCCTGTCCCACAGCTCCATCCTGGCTCTGCAGGTGGCTTCCAGGGTGAGCTCACCCCTTGTGAGCGACATGGAGTGTCTCTGGAGTTCATGTTCTATTCACCACCTTAAACATGGAATACTTCCACATCTCTAGGACAGGCAGAAAATTAAAGAATTTACTGGGGGCTTTAGGGAAGAAGAGGCTGGAGGAGAAAAACAGCTCAGAGGGGAAAAAGCCACCATATCTGGAGGGGGAAACATCTCTGCCTGCTGAAAATCAGTCAATGGAACGTGTCTCTAATCCTTTTCTGAAAGGGATGCTTTAGGTGAGCTTTGAGCTTCCAACTGCTTTGGACCAGAGCCAGGAGGATTCAATTATGCAAATGTTACATAGCTTAGATAGATAGATAGATAGATAGATAGTAAGATAGATAGATAGATAGATAGATAGATAGATAGATAGATAGATAGATAAATCCCAATCCTATATTCTCTCTTTACTGTCCTTTCTGTTGCTACAAACATCAAGACATGGTAGCCATTGCCCCAATTAGCAGCAATCCTGAACTTGCTTTCCTGTTGCTTCAATAAAACACACTCTTGGGGGATCTGGAGCAGGTAGGTCTTTAAGGAATGTGATCCACAGTACTGCACTGGGAACTGCACCCTTTGTGCCTCTGTGCCTGGACAACTTCTTCTCTGTGACTTGACCACACAGATTGGGCATAAGGGGCTGTAATGAGAAATGCAGCCCAGCTCCTCCCAGCTCCTTTTATTTCTGAGGACCAGCTGGAATGCAAACGCATTGATCTCCAGCTCAACACCAAACACAAGGTAAACCGATTCCCTGGGCTGCAAAAAGAAACAGGAGCTGTTAACTTCAACGTGAAGTGCAACGTGCTATTGACTGGCGTGATTCAAGACAAGTTCCTTCTGCACCAAGGCTCATAACCAAAACTATGTATTCTCATCTAAAATACGGCATCAACCAGAACAGCCAACTTACAAAGTAAAATTCGAGCAGAATTCCTATTACTGAAGGAAAAGGCAAGGAAAAACGGAAGAAAATCATCACAATCACGTCTTTGCAGCTTTCCAAAAGCCAAAAGACAGCTGGCCCAAAAGACTTTGTAGAACTGAAGAATCACCCAAGAACACTGCAGACCACTTTGACAAGCCAAAGACACCTTGCCAAAAAGGGAAAAGCAACAAACAAAGGCCTGGCACCTCCAGCACTAGCACGTGTGCCCTTGGCCCTTGCGCTGCAGAAGCCAAGAGACAGAGCTTCCCTGAGCCAAGCAGCCAGATGCTCAAGTGCAGGCAGCAGCCCTTTGGGGCCTCAAGAGGCCAGCTTGAAGGCCATGTTCTGCTGTCACTGCCTGCAGGAAATGGCCAGCTCCTGGCAGGACTCCAGCACTCAGCATCCTCAGCCAGCAACAGGAAGCGCTGGCTGCTCAGCAACTTGCAGCTCTGCCTTGCACTAAAGACAGCACCAGACACAACTGGCACTTACTGGCTCGGAAGTTTCAGGTTTGGCTGTGACCAGTGATGGAGGCTTGCGGTCATGTCCCTCAATTTGCTCCTCTTGGGCTTCTTCTTCAGGAGCAGAGGGAGCCAGGGGAGAGGCGGCTCTTGCTTCAGTCATCTGTGGCAAGAGAGAAGCATGAGCGACAGGCCGTCATCAATCATTCAGAACGTCACATCTTTTCACATCTTCTATGGAGAATCCACAACATTTTGTAGCGACCTGATTCTAAGTCACACCCACCACATTCTATCGGGCCAATTCAACATGGCCATGAAGCTGATATTCCTGCCTGGCTGCTATCAGCAAGCAACGTTGTCTCTGCAAAATGGAGCTTTTAGTTCTAGAAAGCTCTGAAATGGAAAAGTGGGAAAGAGACAGCAAGGCCTTTACTGTTGCTGCTGCAGAGGTGAAAAAGGACAACTGGATCCCAATCTCAACCAGTGCTGGAAAAGGCAGGAAAGGTTGTGCAGAAACATCTTTGCTTGCTGGCAAAAGTGAAAAGGAGGAGGCCTTGCTCTCCTGGCAAAACAACAAGCCAAAACACCGCAAGATGCAAGTGTCACCCACTGCAGTGTCTAAAGCCCTTGGAGGTAGTGAGGGCATATTGGGTCGGGAAGCGGCCCTTGTGCTGAGCACTGTCAGGGAGGGATTGATGGAAGTCTGCCTGAAAGGTCCCTCACCAGCCTGCCATTGGCCAGGCTCAAGCTCCCTCAGCACCCGCTCACTGGGCTTGTGCTGCACAGCCTTGCCCAGCTGCCGTGTCCTTCTCTGCACACGCTGCAGCCCCTGCATGGCTTTCTGCTTCACAGGGGCCCTCAGCTGCACACAGCACTCCAGCTGTGGCCGCAGCGCTGCCCAGCACAGGGCCACGCTGCCTGCCCTGCTCCTGCTGCCCCACTGCTGCTGACGCAGGCCAGCAGGCCCTTGGCCTTCTTGGCCACCTGGCCACAGGCTGCCTCTTCTTCAGCTGCTCTTCACCGACAGCACCCCGGCTCCTTCTGCCCCACGCAGCTCCGCAGCCACAAAGTTGCCCATTTGACTTCAGATACAGAATCCACCATTTCAACATGTCCTTCTTTTTCTACATTCAGTGCCTCTAGAGAGATAGTATGAAATTTTTGGTGGTTTCATTCTATATCACTTCGACTAAATTTTAATGGGTTAATTCAACTCTGCGTGGAATTTCTCTTTGTTAAATATTCCTCTCTGGCTGCTGTCTGCATGTGAAATTCTCTCTGATAATCTGAGACTGTAGTTCTTCATTGCTCCTATATTTAAATTTGGAAATATCTACTTATGTCTCTGTTATTTTTGTGTAAGGCACAATTGTGGATATTCTTTCAGCCCTCCTAGCTCCCTCTCTACACTCTCCTTCTGCTGGCCAAGCTCACAGCTCGCTCTACAATTCTTAAATATCAGTAACATCAAATCTTCCCTTCTTACTCACCTCACGATCAGCACCGCTGAATACATGCTTCAGGTGACCTAGAGTGGGCAAGGGAAAATGAACCAGATTCTGTCAGAACACTGCCTGGGCTGCTGAGTCCCACAGAACAAGTCAACCCAAACAGAGATGATTTTCCATTTCACAACATCCCTCCAGGAGGCACATTTCATTCCCACAGCCAGCAAGAGAACAGGATAACATTCTCAGTTTGTGCTTGCACTTGGGCCTGTTTAGCCAGTCAATGAATACAAACATGATCCAGAAAATGCAAATTGTTCTTTAATACTCAAGGCTCCTCTTCTTCCAAACACTGAAAACTGCTTTTTAAATCCTCTCCTTCAGGTAATCTTGTTTTAAAAATCAGTTGCATGCACTAATTCTCATTAAGTTGCTGGAAAGAGTTGCCCAGAAAAGCTTGCCCAGAATCCCCCTGAGCTGTGGCAGTTCTGTTGTGAAACAGCCCAGCAGCAGCTCCAGGCTTCAGGAGCAGACACTCCGCTGCTTTGGAGTTTGCATTTCCTTGCAAAGACAATCACTATTTTAGCACTCAGTAAAAGGCCAAGTTAGACAGTGTCAAATCCTTTCACGGGAAAATGGAGAAAGAGAGAAGCTTTCCCTGAATCCTGGGGACAACTGCAGAGTTTTTAGAAGGCCTTCCAAGAAGGTCTCCCAGCCTACATTTTCAAAGCTGTCTTGCTTGTGCCAGCAAACGGAGGTAATGGCAGACTCTGCTGCCACAGACTCTTCCGTGGAGGCAAGGGAATCCCTGCAGGTTCCCTTGCAAATGCTGCCCCTGTGGCTACAGACACCCCCGTTTTGAGCTGAAGCTGCTGACAGCAGCTTTACCAAACCAGGGGCATCCTAATGCTCTTTCTCTTTCTACATTAACCCAGTCACTAAGAGCGAGCAGGAAGACATCCAAAAGCCAGCTTAGGTTACACCCAGGGAAAACCTCTACTCACGTGCCAGGTGAGTCATAAAATATGCCGAATACGTAATGCCGTAGGCAGCAAAAGCTGCCGTTGCAAACCCAGCAAACATTGCAGCACTGCTGTGCAAGCTTGCACACTATGCTGCAATGTGGGAAAAAATCAAGGCTCTTGTCAGTGTGCACCTGACAAATGCCTGAAGCTGGAGGGTTCTCCTGCTCTGAGCAAGCCCTAGGGCTGCTCTGACACTCAGGCCTTCCGTGCACCAAGGCAGCCTTCTGATGTCACCACTATGAGGTGGCAACCATTCCCTGACATCACAAAGCAAACACTCCATGCTGGTCTGTGAATTTGTGCAAAGCAATAAGCAACCTTCCCTACAGCAAACACAACATAGTCTGGGAAGTTCTCCTCTGCCAGAAAGCAGCACAAATTCCCCTCATGAGCCAAATCCTGTTTTTCAAGGGATCCAAGAGTAACTCCAAGAGTGCACCAAGCACCTCCAGCCTGTACCCCGACTGAGCACTCAGATGGGACCCAAACAAACCAAAGCAGGCCAAGAAAATGGCCCAAAGCATTGCACAGAACCAGGAGAGAAGGCACTTTCGGCATAACAGCTGAAATCATTCCTAAAAGTCTCCCCACATATTTGAAGATTTATTGGACATGCCCAGAGTTCCAGTGTATGTACATCTCTGTCTTCATTCCCCTTTGGAAGCAGTCGAGCTGGCAGCACCTGCCCGTTAGCAGCAGCTGCTCAAGGCTGGGGACGCGACTGGCGGTGCTGATTTCCAGAGGCTTCTGTGGCCCAGGTGAAGCCCAGGCACGAGCGGGTTGAACGCTGCTGCTGCTGCTGCTGCTGCTGCTGCTGCTGCTGCTGCTGCTGCTGCTGCTGGCCTGTGCCAGAGAGCCCCGGCTGGGCAGGGCACGGTGCCCACTGCGCCGCGGGCTCCTTCTCCTGCCTGAGCTGGGCACACCTGGGAACAAGGCATGACAACTCTGGGGGAAAACAAGGGGTTTTTGGGGGCTGCGTTGCTCTGCACACACCCAGGCCACCTTGGCTCCCAAAAAAACAAACCAGAGGGAAACAGCTGGAAAAGGTTTCATTTTGACCTTTCTTACCTGCAAACAGAAGCTGCCAAAATGAAAGTTCCCAAGCAGGGCCTGATCCCTGCTGCCAGCTCAGGCTTAGAGAGGAGGCATGACTGTATTTTAGTAGTCGGTGCATAGGGAATCGCTTCTCCAACACATGCACAGCCAGCAATCTCGCTTACTAGTTTGTATCAATGCAGTTAAGACATCTTCAATACTTTGCTGAAACTCACAGGCTAAACATTACCCCAAAGTATCGGTGTGATAAATAGGTGTGATTCGTGCTGACAAAATTGAAACAGTAATCCATATTGATACAGTAATTCATAGCTGGAGAGAACAAAATGGTTAAAAAAGTGTAATGCCAGGAAGAAGGGAGGGCAGGGGTCTGTTCCCCCCCTTTCTCCTGCGGATGTTCAGGACAGGAAGCAGTAAGAGATAAGTATTACTAACTTGATCTGGAAGAGAGGGAAAACTTGGGTGGAAATCAGGAACATGTGAATTTGATGTGATTAATTGCTTTCATGTTAGAACATGGTACTGCCCTATATAATGTTAGTTTTGGCTGATATTATACCAGCTTGGTATGCATGTGTAATCCAAAGGTGAAATAAAGGACACCTGAGGAAGAGGAGAAGCCTTCCTCAGACAACCCCCAAAGAGTGGTGCGACCACCTAAAAGGAATGGTGGCGCGTGCGTGATGAAGATGATGATGAGGGTGGGGATACGAATGTGACAAATCGAAAATGGGAGGAGATGGTGATGGCACACAGCATAAAAAAGGGAATTGTCACTTAATCACCTTGTACGTGAGGTAGCCGGGGTCCCGAAGCCCTTGCACTCCATACCCCACGGTAATCTTTTGCTTATGCACTATTAAAAGAACCAGATTCTACCTCATTTTAACCAATACTGCCAATATTTTGAGTGTATTCAATTTTATATATTTTAAACTACTTCATTAAATTTGCTGCTAGATTTAATTCTGTTTGGTTTTTTATTTGTGATTGGATAATTGGGCAAACATAACAATTGCTTGTCAACATAATGTTTGTTTAGCTGGGTTTGTAATGGAGAATACAGAAACTGATAAATAGCTTTTAGGAACATAAGACAATTGTGGGCCTCCTCTGTTGTGAAACCACTTGAAGACAGGGAATGGGAGTTCTACCAAGGGTTCATTTGTCCTTTTTGCATTGAAAAGTTAGAAAGGTCAGAACGAGGAAGACTTCATTTACTTCCTCATTTTGGGACCCCTTCCCATGAAAGGGACCACCAACCCATTTCAAGGAACAAACTACGCATGCTTAATAGCTTTTGAACTAACTACCATAAAAAGTGGGGAATGGGATGTACCAAAATGACGAATATGTATTTGTATTTTGGGTATTCAATACTGGTACAGATAAAAGGACTCTGTAATCACCTGTAAATTGCAGTGTGCATTTGAGAGCTATCCCCCAAGCTGCCTGGCGTGGCAATAAACATACACTTTCTAACTTTAAACTGTTAGAGAGTTTTTGTCTGTCACAGTTGGATATTGGTAGTAGAGCAATATCCATATTTTTTAATCAATCACCTGCATAGCCCAATGCCCCCCAGGGGGCAGGAGGCATCTTTTGAACTTGACCAATCACTCGACGCCCTTCCGGAATTCCAAGATTGACAGACAGTGCTTGGCAGGGGTCAGGTTGGGGAAAGGAGAGCTGATTGACACATCTGGAGAAGGGATCTTTAGGGAGAAACCCGGGGTATCTGAGGCAAACTATGACATCACTCCGCAACACTGATCTACAAACTGTATGAAAACTCTGAGGCAAAGGCTTAGGGATGCCAGATGTGAGTAACAGCCTCATTCTAGTGACTGCATCTCTGTGCAGTTTGCCAACTTGCAGAATTATTCAAGAGAACTTAAAGAATGAAACAGATTTTGTCTCTCCTATCTCCTCCCACAAAATCCTGGATGTTTCTGGTCGTTCATTGTCTTGTCTTTATGGTGAGGACAAGAGCGTGCCTAATCAACAGCCCATTGCTATGGCATTTTTCCAACAGGCAAAAATATTCCTGTCTTCTGCTGACAGATTCTAAAGAAGAAAGAAAATCAGAAAAAAACAGAGGTTTTCACAGGTGTTAGGAGCAAAAACAAATTTGTGAGATTACAGAGCTATTTGTACTGTCTTATCACTTGATCGTACATGGGTTTTGCCAGTCTGTCGGCTCGGAGAACATTCCCTTTGGGAGGCAGTTTTCAAAAGTATTCCTTGGAATTGAGGGGCACAATGTCACAATCCATGCCCTGTGATGTCACAGCCCACTGCTCTCTGACACTAGCCTCCAGCCCCTGTGACAGCACAACAGGCATTGAAACTCCTTGGAACCCCAAGACAAGCAGTGAGGGAACGTGAGGTCACAATCCAGTAGGGCCTGATGTCATCGTCCACAGGTTGGTGGCATCAGAGTCCTCTACCCTGTTGTGAGAGATGAGGTGATATTTTGCTGAAGCCAAAAGGTTATTAGGTGAAAAAATGAAAGTTGTTGGTTCTGTGTGTTGTTATTTCTGGTTTGGATTTGCTGCAGCGAATTTGTTGGGCCTTGCTGGGAGCTGGGAAAGCAGCCAGGTTAAAGACCTGACCAAAAAGGAAGTAGGATCAGAGGAGAGGGGACAGAAAAGTAGGTGGTCAGGAGAGAATAGAAATTCCCGAGTACCCAGCCAATGGGAAAGAGGACGGGGACTGCCCCTGGCCAGGAAAGGGGATAAAATGTAGTAATTTGCTTGGAGGGTGTGTGTGTTTGACTCTTGGGGGAAAAAGGGCATACCTGAAGCTCAGATGTATTGTTACTAATAAACCGATTTCTTTTCCCTCTATGACTTTTTTCCCCCATTTAATTGTATCTAAAAGGTCATTTCTATTACTGTGATGACACAGCAGGCCATCCATCCCTGCAGGCACCTGTTGTCAAAAACAAAGGGAACACTGTTTCCTAGTTTCAGTTTCTACATCTCCATGATGCTCTCTCTCAGCCACCTGCATCACATGTCTTTGGCCCTGGCTCTAATCCCTGCTCCTGACACCTTGCCATGCTTTCCAGGTTTCCAAGTCCTGGTGTCTGTTCGCAGGGCCTCTTGTCTCTCTCCCTGGGAGAGGCCATCACATCCAGGCCTTTCAGGCCAGGCCCTGTACAAAGTTTTGTGCCTTTTGGTTTAAAGGTCAGCGTTTGTCCTCTCTACAGCCCTGCTGGATCGAGGGCGATGAGCACAAGGACACTTAGCACCTGTGTTTAGGGCTGTGGGACTGTTCAGCCTTGCTTGCTCAGTAGAATGGGTCCTGTCAAGGGAGGCTCCAAACTCAGGAAGGAATTCTCTCCGCCTTTTGTTTCTGAAGTAGTTCTTTCATTTGCACAATGTCAAGGCCAGGCTTCCATGCTGGCAGCATTCCTGAGGTGGCAAGGACAGTACGTAGGCCCCTGAACAAAGGAAATCTGCAAATACACAAATGGTGTGCCAGGGCTGCAGCTCCTTGTCTCCTCCTGCCTTTGCTGAGTTGTCCTCCCCATCTGAACCCTGAAGACTGGCAAGGGCACTGTGCCAGCAAGGTGCAGTCTGACACTTCACTGCTGACCAAACACGGGCCCCTTCCTATTGTTCAACCTACGGAACTGTGGGAATAAAGGAAAAGGAGTCTGAATCAGGGCAGCCAGGCTGCCAGCAGGGTCTTGTGGGCCTCCCTGGGCTGTTGTGGGACACCTCCTGGGAACTGGCCAAGTGAGGGACAGCTGGAAGCTCGGCTGGAGGAGAAGGTTGGGATTTTTCCAAGATTGGGATGCTGCAGTTCAGTGTCCCAGTTCAAGGCTGCTGCTGATCTCACCCTGGGAGGGGCTGTTGACTCTCTTGAGGGACAAGACACCATGCAGAGAGATCCAGAGAGAGTGGAGCCTTGCATTTCCTGTGGGGAAAGGCGCTGTCCCTGTGGCCTAAGGCTTTGCCCCACAGGATATGCCCAAGGTGGGGCACAGGGGGAAGGCTGAGGAAGCAGAGCCCAGAGACTCTATGAGGGAAATAACAACAATTTCTTTCTTTTTTTTCTAAAACAAGGCGTTGAAAGAGCCTTGCTAGTGCTACTGGCAGGGGGGCCTCTTGCAGCGGTGGGGAGATGCCTCAAGAGTCCTGAGGGTCTGGGGCCTTTCTCTTTAGGGACTGCCGGGCCCCCCAGGTGAGCAGTGCCCACCATGGGTGAGAGCAGAGGGTCTGGGGCTGGTGCCCTGGGCAGAGGGACCTGCCTCCTCCTGGGGCTGGTCCTGCTCTGGGGACAGCGGCACAGCTGGGGGGTGGCTTTGACCCCTGGTGGGAGTGATCTCAGGAAGGAGCTGGAGTTGCTGGCCCTCCAGAGTGGGCTACAGGCCCAGAGGATCCCTGTCATGACTCTGGAGAGCCCAGGAGCCATCACCACGTGGGCCTTGCTGCTATCATCTGTTCTTGCCTCTGGCTGTTGTCATCCCTGAGAGTCATCAGCACAAGCACTTCTTCCGTCTCTTGGAACTAATTTCTCCTGGTTTCAGGCTTGGCAGGTGTGAGGCAAGGATGCTGTGTGCCAGCACCACGTGGCTCTGCCTCAGGCTGCAGAGATCTCTCTTCAAACCTGTGCAAATGGAGGATGTCCATTGCCATACTTTTCTGCTTCACCATCCACATGGAAAAAGATGGAAGTTTGTTCATCAGGACTACTTTGTGGTGTTGTGGGGAGGGATATTTCTCCTTGCTTGAGAAAGTGCTTCTGAAAATATGCCATTATATTCCATTTCATTTGGAATTGGACTTTTAACGGTCCAAATATGCAGGCAGCAGATGGAATGTTGGAGTACCAAGATATTCCCTTTTTCCTGGGGTAACTAAGGCCACCGAGAGTCCAGGAGATGCATTTCATGCTTGAAGATGACTCTTGCCCAAGGTGCTGATTTCATCTTGAGCTCCTTGCACGTCTGTGGCCCAGAAGATCCCCCCATGAACTCGCTGCCATGATCACCTTTCATTTCTTTTTCTCTCCTGTCCCATGTGCCCTGAAATGATGAAATGACAGAAAGGGTGAGGATGGAAGGGACCTGTAGAGATCATCTAGTCCAAGCCCCCTGCCATGGTCAGGAACACTTTCCACTAGACCACGTTCCTCTGACCCTCATCCAACCTGACCCTGAACACTACCAATGATGGGACATCCACAACATCCACAGGCATCCTGTTGCTGGCTTTCACTCCAGCAGAGGGGCAGAATTGCCTCCCCTGACCTGTTTGACGTTCCCGTTTAGACACAGGTACAGAGGGGTTTCAGGGCTGCAAGCACACAGTGCCAGCTCATATCCAATGTTTCCTTCTCAAAGATCTCTCCCACTCCTTCTCCAAAGGGCTGCTCTCAATCCATTCATCACCCCTGCTGTTTTGTTACGTTCTGGAAGATGCCTTTCTAAAGAGGAGGCATTTCACACCCTGGGGAAAACAAGTTGTAGGTCTAAGGAAAAGAGGCTGAGCCAAGTGGTGGCATTGAACTACAGGTGGGGTAGACATTCCTCCTTGAGGAGAGGAAGGCTTTGCAGGTTTGGGGTGCAGAATGTAACATTTGGGAAGGAGAAAAGGGCACAGAAATTCAGGCTTTCAGCAGCTGAGAGGTGGCAGTATTAGAACCCGCAGCAGCTGGTGAAAGCCATCTCTCTCCTTCAGGTTCTTGCTGTGTGGGAAGGTGCTGGGAGTTGTGGTGGCTGCACTCACCCTTTGCTGGGAAGATGATCTGTACCAGGGGAGAGCAGAAAGCTGCCAGGGTGAGCAGAACATGCTCAGAGCATTACAGTTCAGAGAATGATACTGCTGCCCCTGAAGTGCAAAAAGCTTGAAAGCAAATAATTCTGTGCAGAAGTATTGTACAAATTTTCATTTCTAGAACGTGCCCATTTTTGTATTCTGTAGATGAATGATCTGGTTTTATAGAATAAATGGGGGTTTTTTCTTAAGGTTTTGGAAGAACTCTCAAGTTTCTTTTTATCTGCATTTTACATCCAGCCTTTATACAGATTTAATTTATTATTATTTCCTAAATACTTAGAGAAAAAATATAAAAAAAAATTATTCCTTTGGGATATTGTGATTAATATTCTTAGAAAGAAAACCTTGTTGAGCAAGTGTGAAAACACAGAAAGAGGGAAACTACTATAAAAGTCTTTCAAAACAGGGCATGTAATGAGGACTGCAGAACTGAGTCATTCCTCCAAGGGCGATTTCTTCAAGAACTGCCAAGATACTTCCTTAAATCCAGGGAAATGTGGCCTGCAGCCACACCAAGTACAGCCAAAGCAAATGAAAACCCTTTGGATAAGAGGGAATTTTGTCAGCGCCATCAATCTGCCTGGATAACTGAGGGATGCCCATTGTCCTGGCAGCGCATTCCTCAATATTTGCGGTGTCTTTTCTCCCAATTTCTCTGAAGTGAATAAGCAGCTGCCATTGCTTTACCATTAACTTAAGCTCTTAGGGGAATTAGCAAGCACCAGAAATGTTTTTTGTAGCTGAGCAGGACTTGAGTTTCCCAAATCTTCTACAAAGCAGAAGGGAACCCTACAGTTACTTGTGCTAATGGTAAGGAAGGGTTTCATGAAAGCAGGTGAATGAGAGCATTGCAGTATGCAACTTCCACATTCAAGAAAACAGGAGTGCACTTAGAATAAAAGATATGAGGCTAGCATAACATCAGAACAGGATAAAATGAAATCACTAGACAGGAAGTTCTGTAGGGGAAAAAAAGCCATTTCTGATAGACCTGCATGCATTTGCAAGCTAAAAGAGAAAAAGAAAGGCAGAGGTAAAAGGGAATGAAGATTTTAAATTGCACTGTGCAGAAGAGACACAGGAACCAGCAGTGTAAACACAGCTGAAAGATTCAGCTTGGAGTTGGATATGAGTGGAATCCATTCACTGAAGGATTCTGGTGCACGTGAGTGCAAAGACTGAGGAAAAAAAGGAGAAAAAAATTAATTTCTGAAAGCCGTTTAGATTCCTGGAAGCATTGTGTGGAGAGCTGAAAAGCTAAAGCCTCAGAGAATCTGACCCTGAAACAGCCCCAAATGGATTGATAAGGTATTATGGGCACATCTCTGGTGTTTTCAGAGTCAATGGAACTGACAATGAGTCAGAAATTAGGAAATAAGGAATGTCAACCCAGATTTTATCTCCATTACTTTAAGAACACCTTCAAAAGGCACTTTAGGAACTGAGCACTAACATTCTCACCCTGCTCTATTTACTTGACATTTGAATTCAGGCTGGTAGAAGGAGAGGTCTTGGCCCTAATTTCTCCCCAAGTTGCCTGTTGCACTTTCAGGTTAGGAGTACATGTAAAATTCAGCTCATCACTCTCTCTATCCGTGAATATTCCTGGTGAACTGACACACAGAAATGTGGCCATTGAATCAGGGACAGAAAGAAAGACTCCAGTCTTCAGAAGGCGAACAGAAGGTGTTAATAGAAAGTAGCACGTCTTTTATAACCCGACTCACTAAGCTGAGACTTGATTGGTCTCAAAGTGAAAACCTCTCACACTATTGGTGAACTATGAAGAGCACACTCGGGAGAATCATATCTATAAACAACAGGTGCAGAAAGAGAGATAATAATTATTTGAATTCTTTTCTTTCAGTTTGCCAGGCTCAGACTGGGAGAAATTTTCTCTGTTCTTTCTTGGACTGAACTGAGAATATCCACTGAGAAACATCCTTTTTCTCTTTGTACCTTCCTAAGGGGTGCCCTAATGAACAGGAGACTTGCACAAATCCCACAGAAATTCACCACAATTGCTGAAATTACCTCTCACTTGCATGACCAAAGCTTCTGAGAAAAGGCTTGACAGGATCACTGAACAAACTCAAGCTTGGAAGAGAAACATGCATTTCAGCACTGATCAAGGGCAAAGAAAAAGAAATGCTGTACAAATTCCAGGTGGAAGATAAGGAGAAAGACAGGAAGCACAGGAAGAACAAGGCCCTGTCAGATGACCTGTGGAAGGTGACTTTGTGCCCTAGCACTGTTTAACAAGGTTCCCCGCCATTGGTGCAGGCAGCTGGAGACGTAAATCCTGATTGCCTTGGGGACCACAGTCTTGGTTAGTGCAGAGGTGGTTCAATAACGTGACATGAGGGAGTTCCCTCAGAGCAACTGGGATGCCTGGAAGAAGTGACCAGCTCAGCACAGCCCGGCCCGCTCGGCTGCTTTTTCCTTCTGACCCTCCTGGGCAGGCTCTGAGATTTCCTCTTCCCTGATGGAAGTGCAGCTGCTGCCAAGGGAAACGTCCCCATACTGACTCAATGTTCCCTTTGCTTGCCACATGTCCCATCTGCTGTCCCTGCCCAGGAGAGCTGCTCTGCACGGGAGGAAGAGACCCAGGGAGAGCCTGGGAACATCGGTGGCTGCAATCCCTCCTGATCTAGTGCTGTTCATGGATGTGTAGGCTTAGACTTGGACAGTTACAAGTATAGGGCTATTTACATCCATTGACTGGTATTTGTATAGGGATGTTATGTACGTCTATTGTTATATTGATGCATGTCTATTCATCTGTTTACATCTGTAGGTAAATTTACATACTTGTACAGCTGTGTAGCAGCTGTGTACTTCTCTTGCTGGGGTTGTATGGATTTTTTTTTTTGGCCCGTTGATATTTGTGTATTTATAGACAAGTTTGTTATGTGTGTATCATAGTGTCATGTTATATGTCATGAAATATGAAATACACATTTACATCTCAATATTGTTATGGGTATATATGTATTTACTGCCATTGAATTATCTATGGAGTTGTATAGTTCTAAAATTCTGTTTATTTAGTTCTGGATCTGAGATTCTTTAGAGAGGGATATTGATGTTTCTGTATTTGTATATGGGCTGTACGATTGTAGTAATATGTAATAAATTGAATTGTTAAACTTCATATTTGTGTAGAGGGAGTTGTTGCAGAGGGTTGCAATAAATTAATTTTTTAACTGAAGTGGATAACTGTATATATTTACATGGCACGGTTGTCACAATAAATTAGATTTTAATCTTCAATTGCTATTTGTATCAGCAGCACAGGTGTTGCAGCACAGCTGTTGCAATTTAAAGTAAATTTCATTATTTAACATAAGCTGATGTTTGCGTACTTGTACATTAGTAGTGCAGGTGTAAGTAGCTGCAGAAAATGCAATGTTTCAACTGAAGTAAGTGTCGATTTGTGCTACCCAAAGCCAGGAGCAGATGTAGATGCTGGAGGATTTTGGGCATGAACATCTCTGGCCATGGCCAGCACATGCCCCACTTGCACTCAGGCTGGGCAAGGGCAGCGCAGATTTGGGCTGGCAGCGGAGCCACACGTTGGCTCAGAACTCGCTGCAGATGCCTGCTGAGGAAACTCCAGGACTCCACTGAGCACAGAATCCAAGCAGGAGCCACCCAGGCTCACAGCAGGACAAATCCCCCCCCTGCCACAGGCAGCTCTTTAGGAAGCGCTCCAAGTGTCCCTCTGAAGCTCATCCCAAAGGCCAGAAGCCAACAGGGATCCTGAGCCAGCTGCGCTGCCTTTGTCAGCACTTTGGCAAATGAGCTGCAGCAAGGGGGAGGCAAGAGTGACTGTAACTGCTGCAGGCTAGGCATGAAGGAAGGGCCATGGACACAAGTGCGGAGATGCCCCCAAATCCAGAAGGAGGCTGGAGAAGTGGGAATCAGCAAGTTCTCACAGGCGCTGACATGATGGAAGCCCTTTGTGTTGAAGTTCCCTGGAGGAACTGCCAGGGGAGTTGCTGCTAGGATCAGCAGTAGCAGAAAGCAAAAATTTGCAAACACTAGGAGATGATCTATATGCCCCACAAGCAATGGCTTCAAAGCTGATCTCATCTATTCCTTATATTATATTATATTACATTACATTAATCAAAATATACATTATATATTATGCATGAATTTAATGCACATGTATTTTTGGACAATTTTATTTTTTGATATATATTTTCATTTAGGATATATATTTGAAATAGTCTTCCAGCTGGGGAGAGTGAAGATGTAACAGCAGTCCAAAACCTTCTGCCCACACAGCAGTCAGCCCCTGGGTGTCTGCATGCACACCCACCCACTGTGCTTGCTCTTCTCAGCATCTCAGGGCTGCTGTTTGCACAGAATTGGGATGAATTTAAGTCGACAGCGCCACGGGTGGGGTGTCCAGCTTGTCATGAACACTCGTGTGGCAAGGCACAACACAGAGCTCTCCAATCACATTACCACAGGTCCTTTCATTCCTGCTTGGCACTGAGGAACTCTTAAAAGCACCAAAGACACAGAAAAGAGGTGGGGAAAATGGGCATCATGCTACTGCTGGAATCCTCATGGACGAAAATCTTTTGGGTTTCTTAAGGTTGTATCTTGCCAAAAGCTAGGAAAAAACCCTACTGCTCAGCACCCAGTAGCACAATTGTGAATGGTTCCCGTGACTTGGCAAAACTGGGGTGTTAACAGTGGACTCCGTCCTTGGTTCAAATCACCTGCCCTCACCTGCAGACAAAAGCCCTACCAGCAGCAGAAGCTACATCAGTCAATTTTCTCAAAAAAGCTGTGTTCAATTTGGGAGAGGAAAGGAAAACACCTCAGACACTGTGGATCAGTGGCAAGACTCTGAGAAACCCTTCCAAAGCAAAGGGCAGCAGCTTCTCTCTAGGACACTCCTTGTGCTCCAAGGCAGCCGGGCTGCCCTGGCTGCCCAGGACCCTGCGCTCCGCGGGCTCTGCAGAGCTGCACAGCGGGGAGGCAGCTCCGGGCACCTCAGCCGCCGGGCAGGAGTGGCTTCTTGCTCTGGAGGGCTGCCAGTGGGCAAATGCAGGGTGCGTGCCTTCTGCTCTTGGCCCTAGCCCAGCCTTGCAGGGCTAATCCTGTTCCCTGTCTCAAATGTGCTAACGACCGACTTGTTGGTTTCCAGCTCTGCACAGGTGGGAGTTGCACCACAAACTACTGAAGGACTAAGGCCTGAACAACAGAGCCTGACTGAAGCCTCAACAACAGGACCTGAGCCAAAGCTGCCCTTTAGATGACCTTTCCAACCAAATGTTCTATGTATCTGCTCCTTAACCAAGTATTACTATCCAAAGCATCGATGGAAGGCGTCTTGGCCTTTCTGCATTAGGAAAGTGGACAAGGCCACAGCTGGCCTTGGTTCCTCCTGGAGCCCTGGGCAGGCTGGGGCAGAAAACCAAGAGGAGAATGAAACCAGGTGTCCCCCCAGCAGAAGCTCTGGCACGTTGCTTGTCCAGCTCAATCAAAGCCGGGCTACTCTCACAGCGCAGTCGGAAGCCTCGTGGCCGGCAAAGGCGGAGGCACCGCAGGATTTCCCGGTTCCTGGCCCTGGCTCTCCAGGGCTTGGCTGGGACAGCTTCCCCCAGAGCTGGTGTGCGGCTCTGGATGAAGGGGAAAGCATAGGGGTATGTGGTGATGTATCTTTCCTCATCACTAGAGGCAACCTTTTGCTGAGGTGCATTGCTTAGCTTATCCTTTCCTGACTCCTTTTTGTGCTTTTGCATTACAGTACATTACACTCTTCCTTCTGTTGGTGTCTGTGTCTGCATCTCTGACCCTCCCCACCATCAAAAGAAACACACAGCCTGAGACCTGCCTCTCTGCCAGCCCACCTCTTGGAAAACACCCGTGATGGCCATCTCTGCAAAGGAAATTCCCACTTTGCAACTTCCTTTTCTGCAGGCAGGTGAGAAAAGGAGCCACTCCCAGCTCTGGACACCTCTGGAAACCAGCTGCTTTCAGCAGTCACAACCCTGAAATACCAACCTCCTTCCTTAAGCTGCCACTGGCAGCTCACACCAAGAGGCCTTTTGTCCAAGGATCGCCACAGAAGAGCTCGAGGAGGGAGCAGTTTGAAACACAACTCCTTCCGCCTTTAAACCTCCCTTTATCAAATGAACAAACACCAACCTGTCTCAAAGGGAAAGCAAGCAGAAAAGGGAAGCTCCACTCTCACAACAGCAAACTCTGTGCTTCCTTCTGTTCCAGCTGCAGGATGGAGCCCATGGGCTATTCTGCGGTTTGGGAAGAAACCCTGGGAATTGGCCTGATCTGGGAGGGCAGCAGTGGGAAGTTTCTTAAAGACATGGAAAAGATTCTCTGGAAGCAAAAGAGTATTTCTGCAGGGGAAAAAAAAAAAAAAAAGAAAAAAGAATACTTGAAGCATTTCAAAAAGTTCCCAGAATTTGTGTCCCACTTTGACAGCCTCTAAGTCTCTGTGGTGTGTCCGGAAGGTCAGGAATGAGCCTGCAAGGCTTGGATAAACATCATCAGTGTCTGTCCCCCAGAGCACAAGCAGCGCCCCGACAAGACTTCAAGACTAAAGGACAAAGCTTCCCCCTTCAGCTCTCCACAGCAGCTCCAGGGATGCTCTCTCCATTGCAAGATCTCCTTTGTCAGCCTACAGTGACAAGAGTTGGCTGCAGGAGGCATCTGCATGGGTATTCTCTCCAGATGGGGGAAGAAAAGAAGCAGTGATTCCTGAGGAAAGAAAAAGGCAACACCATTTGGGAAGACACCAGTGTGAGTTCGCTACAACTCTAGGCCATTAATTGATGCCCGAAAAGTTGGCAATAAAACAGTGCTGCGTAGTGTGGGGCCCACAGAGCAGGTATTTGTTTATTTGACACCAGCAGTGAGGGGGACAGCTCCAGCACAAAGTCACTCGCCCATTTTCACACAGTAGTACTTTTTTTGTTTTTTTTTTACTTAATGTGCACATTATACTTTCCTAACTTTCATCTTGTAAGATATCTTCTAATTACAGGATTACAGAAGCCCTGGTGGCACAGGTGCAGTTTCTGCACCAGGTGGTTCTCACCCTCCTGCTGGTCATCTTGGATGAAGGCTCAGAAGGCTTCCTCGGCCTTGAACTTCTCACCTCTCATTTCTGCACACGCTCTACAAGATTCTCTGCTCAAATAATCAGTGGTCAGCTTTTGCAGTTAGCTTGTTCTGCTCAATTTGCTGATTTCTCGAAAGCGCTTCATTCCCATCCCCTGTTACAAGGGAACTGCTTCTTTCTGCACAGCTACAGCTTTTGGCACCGCTCAAGCATTACCTCATTGCCTCAGCACCAAAAAGAAGCCAAGTAGGAGGGGGCAAACCAGGGAGGGTGAAGGGGCAACATTATCTTGTTGCCCAGACATGAGAATTCCTTGGCTAAAGCAACATGCATCCATGAGGCAGCACTTTAGCTTTGATGACAATGCTGAGAAAATTGCTGCCCTTTCCTGCTGCCGTAGCTGACTCCAAATCACGAGAAATGTGCCAGCTCTGCCAAAGACAGGCAGACATGGTGAGATAAAACCAGCTCGTGTGCTGGAAAAAAAGCCAAAACAATGTTTTCTAATCCCACCTTTGCATCCTTTCCCCAGCCAAGACAGAGCAATGCCCTTTCCTGTTGTAGTGCACTAAATAGTTAGTTGTTGTATTGCACTGGGTGATTTGGAATGTTACGTCACATGGATTGCACCCTTTTCCCCTCATATGGTGTGTTCCTCATTCTCCCCCCTGGTGGTCTGTGCCCTTGTAACCCCTCTCCTTGCCCCTCCTCAGTGGTGTCCCACTGGCTGTGGCCCTCTGTCCCTGCCCCCTTTCCCTCGGGTATAAATGTTCTCTGGGCTTGGACCACTTCCTCTTTTTCCACCTGGATGGTCTACCACACGGATGTCCCTTTCCAGCCAATAAAACAGGACACTAGAACCACGTGGAGAAAGAGCGCTTCTCGTCTTTCGCTTCGTCTGTGTAGTATCTGTGCGGGCCAGAGTCCAAGCTAGCCGGCGCGGATTTTACAGCCCAAAACCCACGGATATTACACTTTCCCTCTGTCACCAATAGTTGACTAGGCCAATGTTCAAGCAGCAATCAATTTATTAATTAATATGGTAAAGTATGAGCAAAACAGCGCTGGGTACAGTGGGGGAAGTTTTCCCTCCAGCTGCACACCGATGGTTGAGGCTTACAGGTATTTCTAGGGGTACACACACACGTTCTAGCAGTTTCTATTCCCAATTTTTACATCACAATTCTATACACTCTTGTGAGTTAGTTTTTCTCAGGATGTACCCCAGAAAGGAGTATCCCCAGATGGTGAGGTCTGACTTCCGACTTCTAAGAAGTCTCCCCAGCTGGTGCGGTCCAGACTCCAGATGTGGGTCCACCTTTTAATTGCAAAGACTATAAATCTCATAGCAGTGATGTCCAGCTTCCCTTGGTCGAAGCCATCAATCGTTGGGTTGATGTTCATCTTCCTTTCTCAAGCTGCTTTTTACTGTTTTGCTAAGGTGTTGCCATAAGCATGTTTCCTTTACACATATTCTAAAGCTCTAGTTTCAAAGCTCCTTCCTACCAGCAATATTCTAAAATTATACTTTGAGATGTGTTGAATCAAAGAAAGGAAAAGGTAAGGAAAAGAAAGTAAGAAGAGAAGAAAGAGGGAAGTTGAAGTAGCGGGGTGGTTAGTGGACTCTGAGATGTTGGAATGTGGAATGGTGATGTTTTGGTGCTAGAAGAGAGCAGAAGTGTGAATGAAGTTTCTGCATAAAGGGCAGGGAAGGGTCTTAACACATGGTTGTTAGGAGACTGCTCAATGACGAACTGGGGTCCGGAAAAGGTTTAGCAGAATGTGCCCTCCTTGAAAGGAAAAGAGGATATGCAGACTAAAGAAAGAAAAGAATGTCAGGAGCTCCCAGGACACCAAATTTGGGATTGTCAAGGTTGGGAGGTGTTTGACCGCTCCCGTCTGAGCGGCGGGGTCTCGGGGGCTGCGGCAGGGACCGATTCACGGAGGTGATCAGGCGGTGGTGCTGGGCGCAGATTAAACAGGTCTGCGGGCCGGGAGCGGGCTGGCTCAGTGGCACAGCTGCCGGGGTGTCTCCCAGACTGTCAGGGTCCCGAGTCCAGGATGGCAGCTTTGGCCCTAGCAAGTGGGGAGAGAGAGAGAAAAAGGAAGAGAGAGAAAAAGAGAAAGAGAGAGAGAAAAAGAGAAAGAGAGGGAACAGCAAGGAAAAGCTTTGACAGCAATGTTGTGAAAAAGAGGGGGAGGAAGACCAGCACTAAAAGGGATAAAATCAAGGCAGAGATTGCTGACTCTCCAAACCTCACAAAGTGGTTTATTTTTTTTTTGAGTAAGTTTTTTTTTGTTTGTATGTTTTGTTTGCTGTTAAAAAGAGGAGGCTTTTGTTCTGAGGAATGGGTCTGTACAGGTAAAAGAAGTAAATGGTGCCCAAAAAGTAAAAAGCAATAGATGTGATACATCTTGCATTAAAATCGGCCTGGCCTTTCTTGTTTAACTGATTGTGACTCAGAAAAAGAAGAATTTGCCTCTGCAGCTGTTAGCACAGCTAGGTACAAGAAGAAGAGGCGTCTGTGGAGAAAGCTTTTAGCTAAACCCAGAAAGTTTTGAAGAAAGTTAATGGTAAAAGTTAACGCAGTATTGTTTTTCTTTCAACACTGTGCTATTAAGAAGTCTTGTCCAGGTACTACTGAAACAGCAATCGAATCATGGAAAGAGGGTGGATTTATGCCAGCAAAATGAAAGGACTTGTGAAGGAACCTGAAGAATGGACTATCACATCTAAACCGCGTGATACTGAATTGACTTTCAAACCGGGATTGAGTGGTAATGGTTTGGGAAAACCCAAATGATCCAAGAAATGTATGAGGAATAACACTTAATTAAGAAATAAGGCAAAGCTTACATCACTGGTTTACTTTATTTGGTTCATCCTGATACTGGACATGCTAGCTGGGTTATAAATAAATGTGTGAATTGTGGGAATAATTAGTATTGTGGTTCACAAAATTTGTGCTCTTATTGCAAGCAGTGTTAAAGGAAGAACTTTGGTGGATGGGAATTATTAGTGTCTGTTGAATGGGAGATCCCTGAGGAATGGTGAGAAACCACAGTTAAGGGGTGGCAAGAACGATTTGCCTGGAAATTAGCTAAGAGAAAGTGACAAGGAAATAGAGGGCAAGACCAGATTGGCCTCTGTATTTTGCCACCAAGAAGATCAAATACACCTGCTGTGGATTGCAACTCCACAGGCGTGGGAGGTGGGAGTATAAGCCATACTGGACCTCTGTTATTCCTGTTTCTGTCCCTCAATTGTTGTCTTTTCCCTTTTGGGATACCAGCAAGATCATGTCACAAATGCTACAGAAAGCATCACATAGAAAGAAACCAAAGTTCCTCTTTTATTACACACACCCATGTCAACAGCCACTGTTGTAACCCATCCAAATTAAGAACCTGTAGGCAAAACGGAGAAAATTATTGGATTGCAAGAAACTTAGGAAAAAGTGGTAATAGACAGGGAATTGAATGTCCAAAAGGAGAGAGATAGATTTGTTTTCAATAGATCAGATTGTTGAAAATTGATAGCCACAGAAAAGTCATTCTAGAAAAATAGTAAATTATATATATATATATATATATATATATATATATATATATATATATAAAACCCACAATGTTAAACCTAGCTGGTGGAGTAATGTGTTAGAGATGAGATGATAAAAGAAATTAAGATTTTTTCCTTTTATGTGTTACAACTGTTTTGATATTTCTTCCTTGTGTAATGGCCTTGTTTTATTTTGCCAGCATAGTCCAGAAGATGCAAGTAAAGAAGAAATATTGCTCAAGCCAAATGATTTACAAAGAATAAGAGGGGGAACTTGGTGGAAGAAAATAGGGTTCATGATATTGTGTTCATTAGCTGGGCTATTGTTTCTACCTTGCCTTATTCCATGTTTTATTCCACTAATCCACTTAGTTATACAAAGCACACAGGTTACTGTGCTGCCTGTAGACCCAGAACTGGCTACAGGAGAAGTTGGCCAATTGGAGAGAGCAGCTAAGATATCCAAAATAATGAAACTAAAGAAAGAAGACAAAAAAGGAAAAGTTTCCAAAGTTTTGGCCAGATTTGAAGCCCAGACACAAATGAGTAAGATAAATGAAAATGTATACAAGCAGAGGGGGGACTGTGAGATACAAAGCTGTGTTTTGTGTCAGGTACATACAGGCAGCGTGTTTACTTGTGATTGTGATATGTGTGGAAACTGATCATGGGACAATTAAAGGATGAATTCTAATAAATAACTGAGGGAGTAAAGTATGGAAGAAGGCCCTTGAACTTATCCTTTTGTTACAATTAACCTTTTTAGCATCTGAATTAAAGCATAAAGGATGTTGCTTACTGCACATAGCTGGGCATTGAACAGCTTTGCAATAAAAACCTTTTGAAGTATAATTTTAGGATATTGCTCCTAGGAAGGAGCTTTGAAAATAAGGCTTTAGAATATGTGTAAAGGAAACATGCTTATCTCAACACCTTAGCAAAACAGTAAAAAGCAGCTTGAGAAAGGAAGATGAACATCAACTCAAGGATTGATGGCTTCGACCAAGGGAAGCTGGACATCACTGCTATGAGATTTATAGTCTTTGCAATTAAAAGGTGGACCCACATCTGGAGTCTGGACCACACCTGCTGGGAGACTTCTTTCTTCTTTTGGAAGTCGGACCCCACCATCTGGGGATACTCCTTTCTGGGGTACATCCTGAGAAAAACTAACTCACAAGAGTGACAATTCCCCTTTTTAGGCTGTGTGCCATCACCATCTCCTCCCATTTTCCATTTGTCACATTCGTATCCCCACCCTCATCATCATCTTCATCACACACGCGCCACCATTCCTTTTAGGTGGTCGCACCACTCTTTGGGGGTTATCTGAGGAAAGCTTCTCCTCTTCCTCAGGTGTCCTTTATTTCACCTTTGGATTACACATGCATACCAAGCTGGTACAATATCAGCCAAAACTAACATTTTATAAGGCAGTACCATGTTCTAACATTAAAGCAATAAATCTCATCAAATTCACATATTCCTGATTTCCACCCAAGTTTTCCCTCTCTTCCAGATAGAGTTAGTAATACTTATCTCTTACTGCTTCCTGTCCTGAACAACCGTAGGAGAAAGAGGGGGAACAGACCCCTCCCCTCCCTTCTTCCTGGCATTACACTTTTTTAACCATTTTGTTCTCTCCAGCTATGAATTACTGTATCAATATGGATTAGTGTTTCAATTTTGTCAGCACGAATCACACCTATTTATCACACCGATACTTTGGGGTAATGTTTAGCCTGTGAGTTTCAGCAAAGTATTGAAGATGTCTTAATTGCATTGATACAAACTAGTAAGCGAGATTGCTGGCTGTGCATGCGCTAGAGAAGCGATTCCCTATGCACTGACTACTAAAATACAGTCATGCCTCCTCTCTAAGCCTGAGCTGGCAGCAGGGATCAGGCCCTGCTTGGGAACTTTCATTTTGGCAGCTTCTGTTAGCAGGTAAGAAAGGTCAAAATGAAACCTTTTCCAGCTGTTTCCCTCTGGTTTGTTTTTTTTGGGAGCCAAGGTGGCCTGGGTGTGTGCAGAGCAACGCAGCCCCCAAAAACCCCCTGTTTTCCCCCAGAGTTGTCATGCCTTGTTCCCAGGTGTGCCCAGCTCGGGCAGAAGAAGGAGCCTGCCGAGCAGTGGGCACCGTGCCCTGCCCAGCCGGGGCTCTCTGGCACAGGCCAGAAGCAGCAGCAGCAGCAGCAGCAGCAGCAGCGTTCAACCTGCTCCTGCCTGGGCTTCACCTGGGCCACAGAAGCCTCTGGAAATCAGCACCGCCAGTCGTGTTCCCAGTCAGTTGTCAGCTTTCTCTCCTGGTTCTGTGTAATGCTTTGGGCCATTTTCTTGGCCTGCTTTGCTTTGCTTGGGTCCCCTCTGAGTGCTCAGTCGGGGTACAGGCTGGAGGTGCTTGGTGCACTCTTGGAGTTACTCTTGGATCCCTTGAAAAACAGGATTTGGCTCATGAGGGGAATTTGTGCTGCTTTGTGGCAGAGGAGAACCTCCCAGGCTATGTTGTGTTTGCTGTAGGGAAGGTTGCTTATTGCTTTGCACAAATTCACAGACCAGCATGGAGCATTTGCTTTGTGATGTCAAGGCATGGTTGCCACCTCATAGTGGTGACATCAGAAGGCTGCCTTGGTGCACAGAAGGCCTGAGCGTCAGAGCAACCCTAGGGTGCTCATGGACAAGACCCTTATTTTTTTCTCGCATTGCAGCACAGTGTGCAGGATTGCACACCAGTGCTGCAATGTTTTCAGTAGTTGCCAGAGCAGCTTTTGCTGCCTATGGCATTACCTATTCGGCATATTTCTGTACACACCTTGCACGTAAGTAGAGGTTTTCCCTGGGTGTAACCTAAGCTGGCTTTTGGATGTCTTCCTGCTCGCTCTTAGTGACTGGGTTGATGTAGAAAGAGAAAGAGCATTAGGATGCCCCTGGTTTGGTAAAGCTGCTGTCAGCAGCTTCAGCTCAAAACGGGGGTGTCTGTAGCCACAGGGGCAGCATTTGCAAGGGAACCTGCAGGGATTCCCTTGCCTCCACGGAAGAGTCTGTGGCAGCAGAGTCTGCCATTACCTCCGTTTGCTGGCACAAGCAAGACAGCTTTGAAAATGTAGGCTGGGAGACCTTCTTGGAAGGCTTTCTAAAAACTCTGCAGTTGTCCCCAGGATTCAGGGAAAGCTTCTCTCTTTCTCCATTTTCCCATGAAAGGATTTGACACTGTCTAACTTGACCTTTTACTGAGTGCTAAAATAGTGATTGTCTTTGCAAGGAAATGCAAACTCCAAAGCAGTGAGTGTCGGCTCCTGAAGCCTGCAGCTGCTGCTGGGCTGTTTCACAACAAAACTGCCACAGCTCAGGGGGATTCTGGGCAAGCTTTTCTGGGCAACTCTTTCCAGCAACTTAATGAGAATTAGTGCATGCAACTGATTTTTAAAACAAGATTACCTGAAGGAGAGGATTTAGAAAGCAGTTTGATGTGTTTGGTAGAAGAGGAGCCTTGAGTATTAAAGATCAATTTGCATTTTCTGGATCATGTTTGTATTCATTTACTGGATAAAGAGGCCCAAGTGCAAGCACAAACTGAGAATGTTGTCCTGTTCTCTTGCTGGCTGTGGGAATGAAATGTGCCTCCTGGAGGGATGTTGTGAAATGGAAAATCATCTCTGTTTGGGTTGACTTGTTCTGTGGGATTCAGCAGCTCAGGCAGTGTTCTGACAGCATCTGGTTCATTTTCCCTTGCCCACTCTAGGTCACCTGAAGCATGTATTCAGCGGTGCTGATCATGAGGTGAGTGAGAAAGGCAGATTTGATGTTGCTGATATTTAAGAATTGTAGAGCGAGCTGTGAGCTTGGCCAGCAGAAGTAGAATGTAGAGGGCAAGTTAGGAGGGCGGAAAGAATATCCACATTCGTGCCTTACGAAAAAAATAACAGAGACATAAGTAGATATTTCAAAATTGACATATCAGAAAACTGAAGGACAACAAACTCAGATTAGAAGAGAGAATTTTACATGCTGACAGCAGCAAGACAAGAATATTTAACAAAGAGAAATTTCCCGCAGAGTTGAATTTGCCGATTAAAATTTAGTCAAACCCATATAGAATGCAATTCCCAGAAATTACATAATATATTCCTAGAAGCAGTGATTGTAGAAAATGAAGGACATCTTGAAATGGCATATGCTGTATCTGAAGTCAAACGGTCAACTTTGTGGCTGTGGAGTGGCAGGGGCCAAAAGGAGCAGAGTGGCTGTCGGTGAAGAGCAGCTAAAAAAGAGGCAGCCTGTGGCCAGGTGGCCAAGAAGGCCAAGGGCCTGCTGGCCTGTGTCAGCAGCAGTGGGGCAGCAGGAGCAGGGCAGGCAGCGTGGCCCTGTGCTGGGCAGTGCTGCGGCCACAGCTGGAGTGCTGTGTGCAGCTGAGGGCCCCTGTGAAGCAGAAAGCCATGCAGGGGCTGCAGCGTGTGCAGAGAAGGACATGGCAGCTGGGCAAGGCTGTGCAGCACAAGCCCAGTGAGCGGGTGCTGAGGGAGCTTGAGCCTGGCCAATGGCAGGCTGGTGAGGGACCTTTCAGGCAGACTTCCATCAATCCCTCCCTGACAGTGCTCAGCACAAGGGCCGCTTCCCAACCAAATATGCCCTCACTGCCTCCAAGGGCTTTAGACACTGCAGTGGGTGACACTTGCATCTTGCGGTGTTTTGGCTTGTTGTTTTGCTAGGAGAGCAAGGCCTGCTCCTTTTCACTTTTGCCAGCAAGCAGAGATGCTTCTGCACAACGTTTCTTGCCTTTTCCAGCACTGGTTGAGTTTGGGATCCAGTTGTCCTTTTCTACCTCTGCAGCAGCAACAGTAAAGGCCTTGCTGTCTCTTTCCCACTTTTCTATTTCAGAGTTTTCTAGAACTAAAAGCTCCATTTTGCAGAGACACTGTTGCTTGCTGATAGCAGCCAGGCAGGAATATCAGCTTCATGGCCATGTTGAATTGGCCCATTAGAATGTGGTGGGAGTGACTTAGAATCAGGTCGCTACGAAATGTTGTGATTTCTCCTTAGAAGATGTGGTGGTAGATGTGAAAAGAAATGAGGTTCTGAATGATAGGTGACGGCCTGTCGCTCATGCTTCTCTCTTGCCACAGATGACTGAAGCAAGAGCCGCCTCTCCCCAGGCTCCCTCTGCTCCTGAAGAAGAAGCCCAAGAGGAGCAAATTGAGGGACATGACCGCAAGCCTCCGTCACTGGTCACAGCCAAACCTGAATCTTCCGAGCCAGTAAGTGCCAGTTGCGGCTGGTGCTGTCTTTAGTGCAAGGCAGAGCTGCAAGTTGCTGAGCAGCCAGCGCTTCCTGTTGCTGGCTGAGGATGCTGAGTGCTGGAGTCCTGTCAGGAGCTGGCCATTTCCTGCAGGCAGTGACAGCAGAACATGGCCTTCAAGCTGGCCTCTTGAGGCCCCAAAGGGCTGCTGCCTGCGCTTGAGCATCTGGCTGCTTGGCTCAGGGAAGCTCTGTCTCTTGGCTTCTGCAGCGCAAGGGCCAAGGGCACATGTGCTAGTGCTGGAGGTGCCAGGCCTTTGTTTGTTGCTTTTCCCTTTTTGGCAAGGTGTCTTTGGCTTGTGAAATTGGTCTGCAGTCTTCTTGGGTAATGCTTCAGTTCTTCAGTCTTTTGGGCCAGCTGTCTTTTGGCTTTTGGCAAGCTGCAAAGAGGTGATTGTGTTGTCCACAAAGCGGGGTGGGTGGGGGGGGAGTGTGGGCCATTCTTGTCCCGTGTGGCCAAAGAAATAAAAGGCGTAGTTGTGAAGCCTTCTTGTGAGGCAAAAAGCAGAAGGGGCAAGATTGTGTGGATGCGTTTTGCCATGAAGCCTGCAGCTTTGGCAAGTGCCTTGGAGCCTGGAGTGGGGGTGAAGCTGCAAGTGCTTGAGTGCTGTCTTGTGTTGCTCAGAAGAGCAAGGACATGTTGAAATGGCGCATGCTGTATTTGAAGTCAAATGGGCAACTTTGTGGCTGGGGAGCTGCGTGGGTCAGAAGGAGCCAGGGGTGCTGCCGGTGAAGAGCAGCTGAAGAAGAGGCAGCCTGTGGCCAGGTGGCCAAGAAGGCCAAGGGCCTGCTGGCTTGCGTCAGCAGCAGTGGGGCAGAAGGAGCAGGGCAGGCAGCATGGCCCTGTGCTGGGCAGCGCTGCGGCCACAGCTGGAGTGCTGTGTGCAGCTGAGGGCCCCTGTGAAGCAGAAAGCCATGCAGGGGCTGCAGCATGTGCAGAGAAGGACACGGCAGCTGGGCAAGGCTGTGCAGCACAAGCCCAGTGAGCGGGTGCTGAGGGAGCTTGAGCCTGGCCAATGGCAGGCTGGTGAGGGACCTTTCAGGCAGACTTCCATCAATCCCTCCCTGACAGTGCTCAGCACAAGGGCCGCTTCCCCACCAAATATGCCCTCACTGCCTCCAAGGGCTTTAGACACTGCAGTGGGTGACACTTGCATCTTGCGGTGTTTTGGCTTGTTGTTTTGCTAGGAGAGCAAGGCCCACTCCTTTTCTCTTTTGCCAGCAAGCAAAGATGCTTCTGCACAAGGTTTCCTGCCTTTTCCAGCGCCGGTTGAGATTGGGATCCAGTTGTCCTTTTCCACCTCTGCAGCAGCAACAGTAAAGGCCTTGCTGTCTCTTTCCCACTTTTCCATTTCAGAGCTTTCTAGAACTAAAAGCTCCGTTTTGCAGAGACAACGTTGCTTGCTGATAGCAGCCAGGCAGGAATATCAGCTTCACGGCCATGTTGCATTGGCTCATTAGAATGTGGTGGGAGTGACTTAGAATCAGGTCGCTACGAAATGTTATGATTTCTCCCTAGAAGATGTGGTGGTAGATGTGAAAAGAAATGAGGTTCTGAATGATAGTGACGGCCTGTCCCTCATGCTTCTCTCTTGCCACAGATGACTGAAGCAAGAGCCGCCTCTCCCCTGGCTCCCTCTGCTCCTGAAGAAGAAGCCCAAGAGGAGCAAATTGAGGGACATGACCGCAAGCTTCCGTCACTGGTCACAGCCAAACCTGAATCTTCCGAGCCAGTAAGTGCCAGTTGCGGCTGGTGCTGTCTTTAGTGCAAGGCAGAGCTGCAAGTTGCTGAGCAGCCAGCGCTTCCTGTTGCTGGCTGAGGATGCTGAGTGCTGGAGTCCTGCCAGGAGCTGGCCATTTCCTGCAGGCAGTGACAGCAGAACATGGCCTTCAAGCTGGCCTCTTGAGGCCCCAAAGGGCTGCTGCCTGCACTTGAGCATCTGGCTGCTTGGCTCAGGGAAGCTCTGTCTCTTGGCTTCTGCAGCGCTAGGGCCAAGGGCACACGTGCTAGTGCTGGAGGTGCCAGGCCTTTGTTTGTTGCTTTTCCCTTTTTGGCAAGGTGTCTTTGGCTTGTGAAATTGGTCTGCAGTGTTCTTGGGTAATGCTTCAGTTCTATAAAGTCTTTTGGGCCAGCTGTCTTTTGGCTTTTGGCAAGCTGCAAAGACGTGATTGTGATGATTTTCTTCCGTTTTTCCGGGCCTTTTCTTTCAGTAATATGAATTCTGCTCGAATTTTACTTTGTAAGTTGGCTGTTCTGGTTGATGCCATATTTTCGATGAGAATACATTGTTTGTGGCACGAGTCTTGGTGCAGCAGGAACTTGTCTTGCATCATGCCACTCAATAGCACCTTGCACTTCACGTTGATGTTAACAGCTCTTGTGTCTTTTTGCAGCCCAGGGATTCGGTTTACCTTCTGTTTGGGTATTTAGCAGGGGATCAATGCATTTGCGTTCTAGCTGCTCCTCAGAAATAAAAGGAGCTGGGAGGAGCTGGGCTGCATTTCTCATTACAGCCCCTTCTGCCCAATCTGTGTGGTCTAGTCACAGAGAAGAAGTTGTCCAAGCACAGATGCACAAAGTGTGCAGTTCCCAGTGCAGTGCTCTGGATCACAGTCCTTAAAGACCTACCTGCTCCAGATCCCCCAAGAGTGTGGTTTATTGAAGCAACAGGAAAGCAAGTTAAAGATTGCTGCTAATTGGGGCAATGGCTACCAAGTCTTGATGTTTGTAGCAACAGAAAGGACAGTAAAGAGAGAATATAGGATTGGGATTTATCTATCTGTATTTCTGTCTATCTATCTATCTATCTATCTATCTATCTATCTATCTAAGCTATGTAACATTTGCATAATTGAATCCTCCTGTCTCTGGTCCAAAGCAGTTGGAAGCTCAAAGCTCACCTAAAGCATCCCTTTCAGAAAAGGATTAGAGACACGTTCCATTGACTGATTTTCAGCAGGCAGAGATGTTTCCCCCTCCAGATATGGTGTTTTTTTCCCCTCTGAGCTGTTTTTCTCCTCCAGCCGCTTCTTCCCTAAAGCCCCCAGTAAATTCTTTAATTTTCTGCCTGTCCTAGAGATGTGGAAGTATTCCATGTTTAAGGTGGTGAATAGAACATGAACTCCAGAGACACTCCATGTCGCTCACAAGGGGTGAGCTCACCCTGGAAGCCACCTGCAGAGCCAGGATGGAGCTGTGGGACAGGGCTGGCTGTCAGTCACTACTGAAAGACAAACAGGACATGGCAGAAGCAGAGGGAGGCCCTCACCCGACCCTTGAGAAATGCCAAACCTTCCCTGTCCGCTGCCTGACAGGCTGTTGGAGCTTCAGTCCCAGATGGACCCTGATTGTAGTGCCAGGGTCTCTTTGGAATCTGTGCCTCCCCTTGGGCAGAGAATGACCCAGCAGAGCAGCAGCACAGTGCTTTGGGAACGTGTGGGCCCATCAGTCTTTGGGTCTTGGCCCACAAATGTCGTATGGGAAGTTGAAACCCATCTTCTCTTGCTTTCTGTGCAGGTCCTTCCAGAGAAAGAGCAGGAGCAGATTGCTTCATCAGAGATGCCATGCCAGACTCAGGGAGAGCTGTTCCCAGCCCGAGAGCAGGAAGAGCAGCTCAGGCAGCAGGTGGAAGAGCCCCAGCAGAATGGCCAGGTAAGCCTGACTCACCAGGGGACAGAGGGAAGGGCAGGAAGAGGGGCATAAAAGGGAGCTCTTGGGACTGAGGAGGCCAGGAGTCCCCCAGGCACTGGAAGCACAGAGCCTTGGAATCTGCAGAGATCAGCACTGGGACAGGCGGTTTGCAATGGAAGCAGAGGTGGGTAGGGAAGCAGAAAGAAGTGGCTGAATAAATGTGATTTTGAGGGAGCAAGAGGAACAAGCTGAGCATGATGGCAGCTGCCAGTCACTGGCTCTGCATTTGTGTGTACAGAACATCAAGGCAGAGCCACAAGCAGAGCTGCCCGAAGCTCAGAGTGCCATCATGGCAGTGAAGAGGAGGAACAAGGACGCCATGAGAAGAATTCAAGAGGAGATGAACTTCCATCAGCAGAGGGGCGATCAACAAAACCAGGTAAGTGAAAGAGTGGCAGCCACTCCACTCATGAAACGTCCTCTCCCTTGTCCTTTACAGATCATCAAGGAACACCCGCAGGCAGAGCTGCAGGAATCTGAGGCTAGCAACAAGGCAAGGGAGAAGAGGCTGGAAGAAGAAATGAAACTTGTCAGAGAGAAACTTAGTCGCCTGCCTCAGGCTCTACAAAAGCAAGTGAGTGGAAGAGGGATGCAGTCACTGCAGTCACCAAACTGGTGCTTTCTGCCCTTCTTGCCTTTCCACTGCAGAGCAGCAGGGAGTGGGGCCATGCCTCTGAGTGCCATCCTGCTGCAGTGTGTATCACAGTCACCCGGAAGGACATTTCCTGGTGTGCTGAATCTCCTCTGCTGCCCTGGACAGTGGGACTTGTCCGTTGGCCTTTTGGCCAGCAGTCATCCACATTGATTCCTGCTGGCCTGTTCCTGCTCTCCTTGTTTCTTGAGGTGTTTTTACAGGGGAACATGGTGACCCAGATGGAGCATTGAAACAAGCTCTCTGTATCCCTTGTCAATCTGTTCTTTCCCTTCACTCACAGTCGATGACTCTTGGCTGACAGGGACAAGCTGTAGTCTCTGACTGCTTTGCTCTGTTTGACTTGAGGTGCAAGTGTTGACATCTCACCGTGCAGCCTGCGAAGACTACCAGCGAGTGTCTGGCCATGAAGAGCCCCAAGGCTGGCATGAGGCACAGCAACAGTCCCCAGGAGAAGGGCTGCAGGATCAGCACATCTCCACGGGCTCTGGTGCTAGACCTGCTGCTGCAGCAGCATTACCTCGAGGAATGTGTAGTGTCAAACCTGGGAACTCGAGCTCGGAAAGTTTGTTCATCTCTCCGATTGAGAGGAAGTACCTGGAGATGCTGGGTAAGTCTGGTGTATTTCTTGCTGAGGGACAGTGTATTGTGTGCAGGTGTCAGCACAGCTGTACCAAATGTTCCTCCAGAGTTTGGTGTCACAGGGCCATTTAGGAGTCCCCAGAGGAAGTGCTGTGCTCCGAGGCAGCGAGAGAGCGCTCTGGGTGTTCCTGCTGCCTCTGAGGGCAGCTTGGACTGGCTTGGGTGTGCCTGAGCTTCCCTCTCCGCTAAAGGCTGAAGCAGGGATTGTTCTTGGACCAGCAGAAGGCTGTGACCTAGCAAATGATCTAGGCAAGTCCTGTGTGCTAGTGGCCAAACTGAACAGAATTTTTAGCTTCCTAAATTCTCCTTAGACTCCTGACTTCCAACCAGTTATCAGAGCAAAGAAACTTCACAGAAATTGACTGGTTTTGGAGTTTTGACTTTCTCGTTGGGGATTTTTTTTTTTTTCAGGGGGTAATTGGTTTGGTTTTGCTTTGTTTATTTTTGGTGGAGGGTTTTTTTCTGTATTTGTGGGGGGGTTTTCTGTTGTATTTTGGGTTTTTTGTTTGTTGGTTTGTGGGGTTTTTTGGTGGAGTTGGTTTTTCTCCATCCTGAAGGACCCCTTCTGCCCCACATGTCTTACTGATTTCATTTTTATGACTGTTACTGTTACCACTACTACATCTGCAGTTTACTTTTAAGAGAATGCTATATTTTTGCCAATAAAAACTACTTTGAAAGAACATCAGGTTACAAGACAAATACAGGCCAGGAAGTGTTTTCCATGTGCCCCCAAAGAAAAAACAGATACTTTTAGAACAACCTTTAATATTCTACTTTTATGTTGCTAAAGGTTTGTCCAAGAGACACATCCAAACTGCAGGCATTTCCCAGGAAAGAGCCTCCAGCCCAGACATAGTATATTCCTCAGATCCATGGCTCTTTTTCACACCTGATTCCCACTCTTTCCCCTGAGTCTTTGAATCCTACCCATTGGGCCAAGCCCTGCTCAGATCAGTCTCTAGGAAAACACATCAAGTCCTTTGCAATTGTGCAGCACAAGTCAATGAATCTGCTTCTTGCCCGTAACAGCTGCCAGTGCTGTGCTCTCAGATAAGACCTGCTGGGGCTGAGACCAGAGCCCAGAGGATTCTGTGCCTACCATCGCCTGCTGGGACAAAAAGGGCACTGCTCTGCACCTTGGTGTGCTGATCTCAAAGCCCATCCTGTTGTGTCCTGAATGGGGGCAACAGCTTGTACGGGGCTCAGGCTGCCTGTGGCTTCTTGCCTTGGCTTGTCAGTGCTCATGCTTGGGCTTTGCCAGCCTTCTTGTGCTAGCTGCCCTGTCCCTGAGGGCTGGTGGGACTGCAGAGGCTGGAGCCTTCCTCAGCTGCGAGAGGGGCATCTTTGAGCTCAGCCTGCTCATCAACAGGTCAGGCTCCTGATGCTGAAAGCCCCCTCGGCATTGGTTATAGCTTGAGCTGCTCTGGTTTACCAATGGAAAGGAATTCTTTTGGCAAACTGCTGAAAGGTGGAGAAGATGTCCTTCTCTTCTGGGAATGCAACTCCCTGGCCTTTGTTTCCTGTCAAGAGAACTCTTCCAATGACTGGACAAAATCAGTCTCTGTGCCAGCCATCTGCACTGCAGGGCTGCCTGTCCTGTTGCTGCTGTGCTTCTTGTGTTGTTACCCAGCTGACCGCAAAGGGCTCAGAGCTCCAGGCACTGGGGCTGCCTTTTCTATCTCCTGCAACCTGGGATTTCTGCTTTAAAGTCAGCATCTTCTATTTTGTTTCCCTCAGGGAGAATGGTGAGCCATGAAAATCCCACGACGAAGTACATAGAGCTGGAAAATATTGGCAGCGGGTGAGTCCAACCGCAGTTGCTTCTACACAACCATGGGCCAGGTGTTTTTCTGGTGCAACGTGTAACCAGCCTGTGAAGTCAGGCCAGCGGCAAACATGTTGAGACCCTGGGCATAGATTGGCCCATGTCTCAGTGCTGCTCAGAACTTGTGAGTGGGCTCAGAAGGCATTGTCAGAGACACCTCCATGCTGCCGAGGTCTTGCCTGCATCAAGGAACAGGACCTGGAAGATCTCCTTGTCTTTCAAGTGTGGGACAGCTCTGTGTTAATTTCTTGAGCGTTTCTCTAGGTCTCAAAATCATCCTGCCCCACGAATGAAAAAAGAAGAATCTTGCTTGCCTGAAAGAGCAACCGACCCCCTGTCAGAGCTGTCACGTAACAGTTCTCAGGAACATTTCTTTCCCATGGTTTGGGGAAGGAAATGCCCCGTGGTCAGGAGAGGAACCCCAGAGTTTAGAAACTGAAACCCAAGATGAAAGAATCAACTCCCTTTAGAAGCTGAAGCCCAATGCTTCAGGAACAGGCCCAGTGCCCATGCCCTTGAGAGGAAAATGCATCATCTGCCTTCTGGCAGAGCCCTCCTGCATCCTGCAGGGTTTTGGCATTTACAGCAGAGATCTCCTGGCTGGGCTGGCTTTCACTCGAAGAGCTAAACATCTTCTCCTTTCTCTGCTTCTGTTTTGTTTCTAGGGGTTTTGGACAAGTGGTCAGAGCACTCAACAATGCCACAGGAGGAGAGGTAAATGTCAACAGTCCCCTCAGACTCTGCTGCTCTTGAGGGGCTTTCCCCTCTGCTGTGAGCTGTGGCTGGAGCTTTGGCTGGAGCTGTGCTGAAAAGGCACAAAAAGCACAGAGTGGCACCAGCCTGCAAAACACATTTGGGACAGACTTTGTCCTCCTCAGCTGCCCGAAGGAAGGCACGCAGGGCAGCGCTTCCTTGCAGAGAAGGACGCGCTCACTCGCTCTCCATTGCTAAAACAAAGGGGGTGCCTTAGAGCACCTCCCTGCTCTTTGGGTCTACAGAGTCCTGAATTCTCATTTCTGCCTGCCAGCAAACACATCTGAAAGCTACTGGTAGTTCCTTAGCCACCTGCAGTGCTGCACTTGGCAACTGCACCTAGGGAGAGACCTGCAAGGCGTCCCTAAAAGCCCTAAGCCCTGCCCACAGCCCAGGATGGATCCACAGAGGATTAAGGCATGGATTACTTCTTCTGAATATCATACAAAGCAGCAGAGAGCGTGGTCAGAAGTTGGGGGCTGATAGTTGAGACACCACTGTTACCAAGTGGACAAGGCAAAACGTCAGTGGCAAAATGCCAGCGTCCTGTAACTGCCCCCCAAGGGAGCAGAGAAATGGGCTGTTGCAATGTCAGCTCCTAATTCCTGCACTGCCTAATCACAAGGCCGTTTGGCACAGCTCAGCTGTGTCATCACAGAATCACTCGCTCCATGTGCGTTATGATCTCGTGCATCCAACATCTCACGTTACTGATCTTCCATGTCATTTCAGGTGGCCATCAAGAAAATAAATATTCAAGGACGGAGGAGGAAGCGACTAACCCTTAATGAAATCATGATCATGAAGAGGTGTCGGAGTCCCAATATTGTGTATTATTTAGACAGGTGAGAGGTCATGGTCTTATCCCATGAATGTGCATTTACATACAGCAAACATGAGAGGTTAAAAACCCACTTTGTTTAGCAGCAGAAAGTGAAGCTGTTAATTATTATTTATTCATATTTCTCTACTCATCTCCAATGGATGAGAAGAGAGTGCATCTTGTCTGCATGTGCCTTCCCTGGCACAGGGAAGTTTGAAAATGATTCCAAAATTATTCAAAACCTGCATCAGCTGTATCTTACTTAGTCAAAACCCTCAAAGTTCCCTGCCTCCACATTTTTTGGGAGGGATTTTTTAAAGTTTCTTAAGTGCTGATGAACCATCCTGAAGTAGATTTCCCTTAAATCCTTGCTTCTCTTTGCCATTGCTATGCATGCCAGCAAGACCAGGTTCTTCTTTCCAGAAACACAATGCCCGACAGGCTTTTTATCTCGGCGCTTATGAAGCTGCACTTTTCCCTTGCTGGCCATCAAAGACATCTCCTTTTTCACAGCTGTGCCTTTCTCCTCAAGACTGCACAGATTGCTAACAATGCACAGCCGAGAGGGAATGTCTGTTCCTTTGATTCTATCCTTGTCACAAAGGGACTTGGAAACGAGAAACCCGGAAGGAAAAAATCAACGTAGCCATGCATGTTTATCTCCATGCCCTTGTCTCTTTCTTTCAGCTACCTTCTGGGTGAGGAGCTCTGGCTGGTTATGGAGTACATGGACGGAGGCACTCTGAGTGATGTCATCAGCCAGACCCACCTGTCTGAAGATGAGATGGCAGCCATCAGTCGGGAGGTCAGCAATCCCATCTGTGCTTCCGAGGGCTTAGGCAGGATTGTCTGGGAAATAGGGGCTCAGGAGAGGTTTCATGTGCCAGGTTTTGTTTTGGGGTTGCTGGTATGCTATGGGCAAGTAAAAGCATCTCAAGTGAAAGGCCTGCCCAGTGCCCCTGCACTCACTGTGCTCAGTTCTTGCACTCTTATCTCCTGCTGTTGTACTCTTGCTCTGCCTCTTGTATTTGCTGTTCTCCAGCTTGCCTCCCTAAACCTTTGTCTGTCTTCACTGCACTCCTTGCCTGTGAAAGCAAAGGTGCTGCTGGCAGGATTTGAAATGAACAGCAAAGGAAAAAGAGAGACTCGTTTCTCTCAGTCCTCAGCTAAAAAGGATAGGGATGCAGCCAAAATGCTCTTTGCTTCTGCGTGCATCCCCTGCAGCAGGAGTCATCCTGGCTGGTTTGCAGGGGACAGTCTACCACAGCTGGTGCTGTTGCTCTTTCAAAAGGTGACATGCCTTTCCTCAGAAAGGTCCTGCTCTGCAAGTGTTGCAGCAGCAAGCTCTTCCTCTCAGTGGCACTGTAGTCTGCCATTACTCTCCATTCCCCTGGGGAATCTTTTAGATTCTTTGTTTCCTTTCTTCTGTGATGAAATCACATCACTCATTTTTGCCCCCCTCTTTCTGTTTTCTCTCTCAGTGCTTGCAAGGACTGGATTTTCTTCACTGGAACCACATGATCCACCGAGATGTGAAGAGCGAGAACATCCTTCTCAGAACCGACGGCTCTGTCAAGCTGGGTCAGTATATTCTTGGTCAGGTGCAGTGTTCCAGGCATGTGGGTGTGGGGCTGCTTTGAGTGACTGCCAGCAGCTCCCCAAAAGTGGTGCTGGTGGCAGTGCAGGGACACCTGCTGTGAGCTGGTGACACAGTTGCCACATGCACAGAGGTATGACAAGGAACCACAAGCAGTCAAGAGTGGCGTTGCTCTGTGTGTGTCCCTTCCAGAGGGAGGGAGCTTCAAGTCTAAACTTCCAAAGAACAAAAGCCACTGCTGGAGGCAGTGTAAAAAATGTGGGGATTTTTTAAGTTACTAGTGCCATATTTCCTTGGCTAAAGTCCTGAGAAAACAGAGCAGGGACAGTTCTCCAGGAGATTCAACTGCACATGTTCAAACTTCTACTGGGGAATTCTTTTGCTTGGTTTCCTAATTGCAGAGAATAAAATAAAAACAGTGTTTTGCTTTTTCCTCAGCTGATTTTGGCCTCTCGACTCAGCTCACCCCTGAGAAGAGTAGACGGCGCATGGTAGCCGGGACTCCTTGGTGGATGGCGCCTGAAGTGGTGAAAGGTCAACCATATGGCCCCAAAGTGGATATATGGTCTTTTGGAATCGTGGGCTTCGAAATGGTAGAACATGAACCTCCTCACTGGAACCAAAGTCCTGCCTCGGTAAGGAGCAAATCCTCACTGATCCCGCTGTCTTTCTCACCTGTCCCATGTCCTGCGTGCCATTGGACAAAATCCCATTGCCATCTGCTAGCATCACTTCCATCAAGGTCCCCTCCTAAAAATGTCCCTGCAGCACATCAGCATCTGCTGTAGTTTTGGTTGCCTCAGTGCGGGAACTCAAGCCTTACCACATGCAAACAACTTCCATTCAGTGGCAACACTTTCCTATGGGTTGTAAGTGCTTCCAGTTCTTTTGTCTGTGTAGATGGCCCTAATAACAGGAACCAGCATCTTAGAACTGCTGTTCTCTTTCCAGAAATGAAGGAAGGAAACCCAACCCAACAAAGTTGCTACAACTGTGGTTTTTCGAGAGGAACCTAACCCACTGAGCAGTTTCTTCTCCCTGGGAAGCTTGCCTGAAACCTGGGCATGAGGGTGTAAAGGCCCCAGAGTCTCTTCTGCTTCTTGTGCAGTGCTGCTGAAACATGTAGTGACCGTGTTTCTCTCATAGCCCAAGCCATGTTCTCCACATCACCAAGCCAGAGCCTGGTGATGTGGAGAGCCTGCCAAACCCTCCCAGTGTTTCCTGGCACTTTCAGGGATGGGCCTACCATTATTGCATTGACTTGAGTATCCAAATGAACAGAGGGTGACCATAGGGATGGCCACCCTCTCCTTCTGATTTGACCATGAAAATTTCTCTTTAGCTGCATAAGGGAAGCAGAAATTTCCAGACTGCTGAGAGACAGAGCTGCAGGTGGCTCCTGTGTGCCCAAGCAGGCATTTTCATCCCAATACATTTGTGCAGGCATCTTAATGTGTCTGTGTTGAAAAAGAGATTGTACATGTTTGTTTCCCTACCTGGGGATTAACTGATGGATTGCCTTTCTTTTCTTCCCATTATCATTGTTTTCAAGAACAAAGCAAAAAGCTTGATGAGTTTTATTCGATGGCAGCTGTGCTTAAGGCACCAAGAAGCACTGCAGAGATGCCTTTCATGTACTAATCCTTGGAATTAGTTAGTATAGCAAAGTCCCTCTTCCAAAGAGCCTGTCATCCTGGTGTGAATCCTCAGGGAAGGAAATGTGCTTTTGGTGATGTAGTTCCCACTCAGTAGGTCAGTCAATGAAATCAGCTGCCAAGGCAAGATCTGCTGGATGTTGGAAGAGCTGTGGCTGCATTGGGGTTTGGGTCACTGGTTGGTAAAGGAAAGTCATCTCTGGGTCTCTGCCAGGGCAGAAATTGCCTCTGCAGAACAGAGGTTAAGCAAAGGGATCTGGGAGAGCAGTTCAAGATGGGAAAGAAGCAGGTGGAGCCTCGTGTTTCCTTTTTCTCCAGGCTAAACACCTGATAGCCACAGGAGGGACCCCAGAGCTCAGGTGGCCCAAGCTCGTCTCGGCTTTGCTGCGTGACTTCCTGAGCTGCTGCCTGCAGACGGACGAGGAGCGGCGCTGGTCTGCCGACGAGCTCCTGCAGGTAAATTAGGGTCTGTAGGATGGGCTCCTCCTCCACTGAAGTCCAAGGCATCAGATGAGCCCTCTTCCTCCTCACCTCCATTCTTGGTGCTCTTCAAATGAAAATGGTGAGGAATCCTAGACTGGGCTGGGCTGGCAGGGCCCTGTAAAGGTCCTCTGGTGCAAGTGTCCTGCCGTGAGCAGGGACATCGTTAAAGAGATCAGGCTGCTCAGAGCCCTTTGCCACCTGACCTGGAATGGTTGCAGGGATGGGGCACCTACAAGCTCTTGGGGCAACCTGTGCCAGGGTGGCACCATGTTTCAAGTAAACAAGTTCTTCCTTTGACCTACTCTGATTAGATCTCCCTTGTGTTTAAAAATATTTGCTCACATCCTATTGTAACTGGCCCTGTTAAAAAGCTGTCCCCCACTTTCTTCAAAGCCACTCTGAAGTCTTGGAAAGTGGCAATGAAGTCTCCCTGGGGCCTGTTCTTCACAAAACTGAAAAACTCCACCTCTCTCCGCATTTCCTGAGAGGACAGGTGCTCTGTTTTCTGGCTGTTTCTGTCTGTTACCCTCTTTTGTAATTTGGTGGGGTGTTGAGTTTTCTCTAATGGCAAAAGAATTGAAGTAGAGCAATGCAGGGTACAGAGACATGAAACAGTGTTGGAGGAGCCCAAGGAAGCCAGTCCCAGTCAGAGATTTGGCTGTGGGCAGGAGGGGCTGTGGGGGGCTCACTGTGGGCCTCTGAGGGGCCCTGCTTTGTGCCCCCCAGCCCACCCTTAGGGGTTTCTGGCACGCAGACAGGGACAGCTGAGAGGGACTTGTCCCAGCCCCATCTGCTGCCTGGCACACTCAAGCAGACGGGAACTGTGCCAGGGTTACTGCCAGGTGGTGTGGCAGAGAGGCAACTGCAGCACCCAGTGCCACTGGGCTGGCCCTGCTGGCAAGGAAGGTGCCGTCCAGCACAGGAGGGGCAGGGCATGCAAAGGTAGACACTGCTTTCTGAATTCCCTCTGGAATTCAGCACAGTGCCTGTCAAAGGCAGGAACCTGTGTGAGTCATTGGAATTTCCTGAAAGGAAGAAACACCAGGGACAGAAAGCACCATTTCTAGAGCACTGGCAGGGCAAAAATGCCAGCAAGGTGAAGACATCCCAATAAGCGGATGAGTGGGATTCTGGGCCAGCTTTGCCTGTGATGGCAAGGTCCTGCACATGATGATTGAGGAGCAGATGGTCCCATCCTTCTACTTTCTAGGACCCAGAGCAATCCTGATTGAGCCTGTGAAGCACTGAGCTTGGAAAGTCATGATTCACTGTTCTTTGTTGTTTTGTTTTTTTTCCTGTGGACAGTATCATCCATTTGTAACATCAGCTGAGCCAACATCCATCCTGGCACCACTCATCAGCCTTCTGAAGGAGGAGACAAGAAACGATCCCGTCAAGATTTTGTCTCCATCACCAACTTAGAGTAGCATTGTAGAGTAGGATTGTTGAATGGTTTTGTAGAATAGGATTATAGATTATAGATTATAGATTAAGAATAGTTTTGTAGAATGGGATTATAGGTTTGTAGAATAGGATTTTAGATTAGGATTGTCATTAAATAAAGTTTCTAAAATATCAATTCATTTGGAAGATTCCCCTCCTTCTGACCCCTTCAGAAATCACAATGTTTCCTTCTGAATTACCAGCTGTTTTTTACTGGTGCTAAGTCACACCTATGGCTTCTTTGGTATGGTTTGAAAGTGGGCAAGGCTCTTCTTCCTTCATCCTCTCCAGACCACACTGCCTTTGGAATACGGCCCACTGGCCAGTTTTTGGCCCAGCTGTGGTATTTCTAGGTGAGGCAGAAAGGGCAATGGCATTTGCAGGAAAAACCAAAGGAGGAGTGGGGCAGCCAAGACATCCTGTGTGGATTCAGGCCTTCAGCTGTAACTGGAGAGCATTTGGGTTCCTGCCACTTGGATTGGTATCCCTAAGTGCAATCTCTTTGGCGGAAGGAGAGCCTTGCTCAGGTGAGAGAGCAGAAAGACCAGAGAGGCTGCTCTGGAAGGTCTCCTGTGGCGCAGAGCTGCCAGCGGCTGTGAGGTGAGAGCGGGCCCGGCCTTGCCCAGGCTGGAGCCCCAGCAGAGCCCCGGCAGAGCCCGCAGCAGCCCGAGCCTGGGCAGAGGCGGGCTGCAAGGAGGCCCTTGGAGCTGCAAGAGGCAGCAGCCGGGCCCTGGTGCCTCTTGCTGGCAGCGGGTGAATCCTCTGCTCTCAGAGCCCAGGTGGCAGCTGGCTGCTCCCGAGGGGAAGCCAAGCCGTGCTGGGCACAGCTCAGACTGGAGGCATTGGCCGTCGGCAGCGTGCCCAGGAGCAGAGAAGGGCCAAGGGCAGCCCAGGGCCGGTGGCCTGGCTCAGGATTGCTGCTCTTCTGCCACCTGCCCTGCAGCTGCTGGGAAAGCTTAGCAGTGTGTGCAGCACTCTGGGCACCGGGGCACGGAGCCTGGCTGCTCGGCAGGCTGGAGCACAGGGCAGCGGCCTTCAGGCACGGCACTTCTGCCGGGGAAACCCAGGCCAGCGTCAGGCAGGGACAGCTTGGCAGGGCACATCTGCAGGAGCCAGTGCCTCACGCAGCTCTGGCAGGAAGCGCCTGCAATCCTGCACTTCTGCACTGAGCCACAGCAAAGGGGTGAGATGCAGAGTGTTCTGCAGAAATATTCAGGGCCACCAGGCCAGCCTGCTTTGTGCTCTCTGGCGCACAGCAAGCGCTCTGCAATGCAGCTCTGAGCTGCTGGGAGAGAGGTAGTAGAAATAAACAAACTCTTAGAAACAATTCGATGGAGACAAAGTCATTAAAGCAAAAGAGACCCTTCTTTTTAGTAAGGATTCAATTGAGCAGGCTGTATCTCCCTCTCCTGAGAGCCGAACATACACACATGCCAACAAAATGCTGCTTTTTATTTCTTTTCCCAGCCTTGGGCGATCCCTGTCCCCTTTGCCGGGCTACTAGGAACCTATATTCTCTCCTTTGCTGTCTCCTCTCCTCTCCTACTTCCCTTTGGTCTGGTGTTCCACCCCTCCCCTTTTCCAGCTCACAGCAATACCCAGCAAATTAACTGCAAGAAATGTAAAACAATAGAACACCACCTAGCACCAACAACTTCCATTCTTTTTTCTAATAACCTTTTGGCTGCAGCAAAATATTACCTCCTATCTCCCAGAGGGAATTGGGGATGAGCCCGAGGCTTGTGCTTGGCCAGCAAACGGATTTGGAAGCGAGCAGAAGGCTTTCAGAAGGCACTTTGTGTTTTCTTCATTAATTTCTGAAGGAAAGACGCAATGTGGCTTCAGTCAGCAAAAGCATTTGCAAGGTGCATTGACCAAATGCTTGTGAGCTGTTGAAACCCAGGACGTTCCTCTGACTGCTCAGGATGGCTGGAGCCCCAGGCAGGGGGCTCTGAAGCCCTGGCATGAAGCCGAAGGCACCTGTGACGTGATGTTGACCCACGGAACAAATCACCAACTCTGAATGAAGAATTACAAGTCACAAAAGTTTAAGTAGCATAACAGGAGTTGTCACAGGGTGAAAAGTAGAATTTTGGGGGTTTTTAGGATGGAGGTTCAGGGTCCCAAGATGGAGGGAATTGGGCATGTCCTGACCTTCTTCTTTCTTCTTTCTAACATCCATGATTTGGGTGATGCTGGCACTTTTCAATTGGTCGAGAGTAGAAACTGACTGTCTAACACAGGTGATAGGTATTGGAACACAAGTATAAATACAGTACATGTAATTTTTAGGATCAAGAACAACACCAGCCTGGGAGGCGGGCAGCGTGCCTCTGGCTGACCTGCTGAACAGATCCCTGCAGGCCAGAAAAAGAATGTAAGAGATAAGAAACAATAAACAACCTTGAGAACTGCAGCCAAAGAGTCCTGACTCCTTCTTCGACAGCTGGGCTGGGAAAAGAGAATTTCTCCTGCATCTGAGGGTCATCCTGCTAGCGGAGACTGCCAGAGTGAGCAATTCCCAGAGAAGGACAGGGTTGAGAAAAGGCTGAATTGTAACAAATCCTGAATTCCTCTGGCTGTAGCAGACAGCGTTGAGCCCTCTATTCCCCCAGTGCGGGGATTAATGGGTGCAAATGGCTATCTTAGCCTTGAGAATGTGAGATACAAAGCTGTGTTTCGTGTCAGGTACACACAGGCAGCATGTGTACTTGTGATTGTAATATGTGTGGAAACTGATCATGGGACAATTAAAGGATGAATTCCAAAAAAATAACGGAGGGAGTAAAGCATGGAAGAAGGCCCTTGAACTTATCCATTGTTTGCAATTAACTTTTATAGCATCTGAATTAAAGCTTTAAGGATGTTGCTGCTGGACAGGAACTTTTTGCACCTAGCTAAGCATTAAACAGCTTTGCAATAATAACCTTTTGAAGTATAATTTTAGAATATTGCTCCTAGGAAGGAGCTTTGAAAATATAAGTTTAGAATATATGTAAAGGAAACATGCTTATCTCAACACCTTAGCAAAACAGTAAAAAGCAGCTTGAGAAAGGAAGATGAACATCAACCCAAGGATTGATGGCTTCGACCAAGGGAAGCTGGACATCACTGTTATGAGGTTTATAGTCTTTGCAATTAAAAGGTGGGCCCACATCTGGAGTCTGGACCGCACCAGCTGGAAGACCTCTTTCTTCTTTCGGAAGTCAGACCCCACCATCTGGGAATACTCTTTTCTGGGGTACATCCTGAGAAAAACTAACTCACAATAGTGTATAGAATTGTGACGTAACAATTTGAAATAGAAACTGCTGAAAAAAGCTCATGTGCACCCCTATAAATATTTGTACGCCCCAAGCATCGATGTGCAGTTGGAGGGAAAACTTCCCCCACTGTACCCAGCGCTGTTTTGCTCATACTTTACCACATTAATTAATAAATTGATTGCTGCTTGAATATTGGCCTAGTCAAGCTTCTTATTTATAACAAGAATAAAGAGAGTGATCCTCCTAAGCAGGTTTCTGTCCTTTGGTTTGCACTGCGGCAGGCTCTTTTTGGCCAGGCAGGCAAAGTCTGTCGCTGGCCGTGCCAAGGTGGCGCTGGCTGCGTGGGCTCTGGTGGCCCTGGCCGCTCTCAGTTTTGGCCGTGGTGGCCTCCCCTGGCAGCGGTCACAGGGCTGCTCCCGGCACAGGCAGCGGGACCGTTCCTGGCGCTGCCCCCAGGGCTGCTCCTGGCTTCGGCCGCAGCTGCTCGCGGCGCTGGGATGAGCCCCGGCAGCGTGGCCCGGCGGCCCTGATGGGAGAGAGCCCCCAGCCCCGCCGGCAAGGGGCTCAGCTGTGCCCGCAGCCCCCCTCGGCAGGCAGAAAGAAAGAGAGCTTCCTGTGCTTTTTTCCTCTCTTAAAGATGTTGACCCAGGGGCGTCACCAGCTTTTCTAATTGCCTTAGCAGTGGGCTTATTTTCAGAGCCAGACAGGGATTGGTTTTGCCTGGACTGAGAAAGCTTCCAGCAGCTCCTCAGAGAAATGCCACTTTCGTGGCTGCCTTCTGTCCTCCTCTCCAAATTTAACCCATGCAAAACCAACAAAAGCGGCCAGTGGTGGTCCTGGGCCTGGGGAAACTGCAGACTCAGAGAAAACTTGAAAAACTTGTGTGAAGCCATCCAAAAATCTCATGTGGCTTCATATGCAGACACACAGCTAAAGGCCAGCTACTTCTCTATTCTTGTGAACTGAGAAAGGAAATCACAGGTGATGGGGTCTCTACTCCACATCTATTGGATGTGCATAGAGAGCTCTTTCCATTAAGTGCTGCACTACTTAAGATTGTCAAATCAGCACTTCTGTGAGCATTCGTTTTGCAAAACTCAATTTTGAGTAACAGTTGTAGACTAAAACAATACCATATCTCTGTATAAAAATTCAATCCTATTTTAAGGAAATGAGTAGCCTAGGAGTTATCTACAAAAGAAACCAACAAGCATTGTTGAAATCAAAGATGTTACTGCTACTCCTGCTGTCTGAAATACCTTTGAAATAAATTTAACAAGACCCTTAGGACATATTTGCCGGTGTACAAGTTAAGTTTCAGAAAAATCAAATTGTGTCAAAGAAAATTCTATATGGCGGTGAAAAGCATATCTGCATTTTCCTTATAACCTTGGACTTTTACTCCTTTAAAATGGCTAAGTTTCTAGATCAGTCTATTTGCAAAGGAACTGTTTATCCTAATATGTTTAGATACATTTCCCCTTTGATTACAAATGAAACATTGCACCTACAAGGCATAGAGTCTTCAACCATGGTGCCCGCTACGCACAGGTGACGTTGCGCTCATTGCCTCAAACAAGGTGAGCGCAACCATAGAAATCCCCCCAGACACGTCAGCATGCAAGCTGCTATCCAACTGCACAAACACCTTCTCTCCTAAACCAAATTAGTGCCTCTATGGTTGCTTTCAGGAACTTAGAATGCTCTTTCTTTAAAACAAGTAGTGTCTTTGGATTTTAAAAGGCCACCAGTATTAAGAAAGTCTGTGTTGCAGGGAAGTTGCCTTCTGTCTGATGCAGGAAGCTAGCAGGAGGCTGTCACACAGGGATTGGCAGTACTACGTACAGAGGCCTATGCCTTGGGTCTTCCTCTGCATGCTATATTTTTTCCTTGAAAGATTGATGATTTGAAATTGAATCAGAGGTAGTCAATGAAAATGAAAAGGAAGGTGCTAATTGACATGGGCTAATCCACAGTTCCAATCAATTTAAACATGTTTTTGGGATGATGATGCAACTGGAATGAATAGGTTTTCTTTTAGGAAGGGTCTAAGGACATGACCTCAAGGCTGCAGGACAAACCATTCTTTGTTAGTTAGAAGTTCCTGGTATTACCTTCCCATGCATAGTTTTTCACCTTGCTGTAATCTCAAATGACCTCAATTCTGTGATTATTGCATCTGCATACTTAGCTGCCATGGTCGTATTTTGGTTCAAAGAAAAGAAAACATGCAAATTAGTATTTCAGTGATAGCAGTGGCAGACCTTAATGGCATTTTCTTTTTCCAGCAAACACCTTTGATTTAATCTTCTTGCAATCTAGGTCTATTTTTCAAAGCTCTGTTTGCTTTTGTTATCAAATCTCTTATGTTAACCAGGTCCAAAGTCCATCATCTCCCTTGTGTCCCTCAACATTCCAACAGACCTTTTAGGTTTAATCCTATTCCTGCTCTATTCAGAAACCTGTTCTTGATTTCAACCAGAGTTGGCAGGAGTGCTTAGCCATGAATAAATATGGAAGGTAATTGTTAGTGATTTTCAGCACAAAAATGATTTCACAGACACTGTAAACAGAAGGGACAGGTGGCAAATCCTCAGAAAACTCTGCAACTGAAATCTGCCAATGAAACACCTCTCTTTCTTACAGACCTAGCCTTCAAACACCTCTCTGAGATCTGTGGAGTTCATGGGAACCTCTAGTACCTTTCTTTATAGTACCTTTAGTACCTTTTTTATAAAGGTAAAATATAATTTAAAGCTGTGAACACAAAGGCAATATTTAACCACATGCAGTGTCTTTAGACGCTGCAATCAATGTTTTCTTTTGTTCTACCGTACTCCAGTGTATTGGGAAAATAATATTTATGACAGCCTGTGTGTCAGTGTAGGTAATCCCAGTGCTATTGTGTGGATGGATATATGTACAAAGCCTTGAGATAGAAAACATAAGTTCCGACTTTGTTAATTCTTACTAATAGATTAGGAGTGCTTTGGTTGATCTGATTTTGTGGGGTTGCAGTATCTCTTATTTTAAGGCAATCTGTAAGATAGAACTCTCTACCCCACTCATAAGGTATTCTGTCAAATAAAACCAAACTCCTTGAGACAATTCTAAGGTTTTGGAGCATTATAGCCCATGCTTTCTTGATGCATAGTGACTGTTTATTGAATTAGCACTCCCAAAAGGCAGATTTGCATGCAGCGCTGGGGAACAAAGCGACACGGAGCCCCTCATGCATCCAAAGGAGATCCCTTTATTGTAAAAATCACACCCTTTTTATGCCTTTGATCTCAACCTGACATAACTGAAACCAAAGGCAGACCTAACAGAACTGAACAGAAAGAAGGCACCCATTGGCTGGTGTTCCCGAATGTCATAGATGAGCTTGCTACCAAGCCCCAGGACTGACTGCCAGCGGCTTCTCCCAGTCCGATCTCTTAGGGAGCTGCAAGCATTTCACTGGCCAGATCCCGAGGGGGCAAGGAGTTCAGGCTGTTAGCGTTCAGAAACACATAATCACAAGATGATTCTATGCAGGTGCTTTTATTGAAGAGCTCTGGGTGTCAAAGGTACAAACCCACATCTGACTCCGACATGTCTTCGGGATGAACATGCTTTTTATATTCTACTGTTCTATAACTCTCATGTTAATTAATAAACTAATACTGTTCTATTGTATACATAGATTTCATCCAAGCATGGCTTCTCATGGTCCCCCTCAAACTTCTAGCATAGTTTTCTCATGATTCTTCTTACGATTAAACAAAAATTATATTTAATTACTACACAATCATCACATCTAACAATTATATCATTTATCATGTACCGCTTAGGCAGGTGCGATTTCACATGATCTGGCACACACAAAGCCTAACATTTTCTGAGTCTATTTCTAACATTTTTCCAGGGTCCCACTAAGTCTAGCTTCCTTCTAACTCCCCAAATTTTATGATTTTAAAACCTTTTACTATCAAGACCAATGAGAATATGCTGACCGGGTCTTTCAAATGCTCTGTGTAAGGGGTAGCCGGGCAAATAAATGCTCTCTGTGCCACACGAACCTCAAGGCTGAGCAATCTCTGTCTCCTGCACCCGCAACCCCCACATGGGACATAACACATGGTGAACCCCAAAGTGATAAGAACTCAGAAGCAGACAGCAAAGGAGACACACGGCGTTAGAGCTGGAAATCGGTGTAGAACCAGATTACAAACAGCGTAAGAGCTGGGAAACGGTGTGGGAACCAGATATCATCGGCGTCAGAGCCTGGATTGCTGTTTGGAACAGGAGAAATACAGCCTGGGAGCTGGGAACAATGACAGAGCCGATATGGTGAAAACACGGCACTTTGCTAAGTAGCGTAAAGTGCTATGAGGTTTCTAGCCTTGTTCTTCTGACTGGAATCACTTAGGAGAACATGGGAGCTTGGATGTCAGGACCAGAAAACTCTGTCATGAAGGTACTGATTTTCTTCTTTCGAAGAAGAGGGATAAACCACCATGAACGAGCTCTACAAGCTTTATTCACGTGGTGCGAAAACCATGAGCTGCACGTATCAGCAGCGGACGTTTTAGATTTGCCCTTTTGGGAGAGGGTTGGACAAAATATATTTGAGGCAGTCTCCTTTGGCAATGATGCAGCCATGGGTAATATAGAACCATGAATGCTCCTTCTGGACTTACTAAAAAACCAAATTATGAAAGGCAGAGGGGGAAGGGCAGCAGTGCAGCCGCCTCTTCGTTCCACCCTCTGCATGAGCTGGCATTGCTGCGGGAGCCGGTGGGCTCTGGCCACTGTGCAAACGTGCCCTACTACAATGGGACTGTGGCTGACCGATGTGGAGCGGTCGTGGGAAGCAGCGCAGCCCCGGGGAGTGGGGGAATCCTGGAAAACAGAGACCATCTGGAGGCTGTCCGAGCCGAGGACACTGACGTTGTCCAGTGACCTGGCAGCACCAATTGCACCATCCAGACACGTGCAGAGATGGCGGCCGCCACAGCTCCAGGCGGGCACACCACACTGCCCTGCTGTGGGGGAGCAGACCAAATGGTGGGCGCTTCTGCTTGGCTGGGGACACCATGCCATGCAGCGGCTTTGAGCCCTCCCAGGTTGAAGGACAATTCTGCAGCCATTACACCATGCCACGTGGCTGCTGAGATCGCCCCCCGCCATTTGCACAGGGTCCACCCTCTCTTCCCATCAGTATGGAAAGCGAGTGGGCTGGCTCCAGTGTCACACTACCGTGGAGCCTAGCCGTGTCTGCATCGGGAGTGGCCCTGCGCCCGAGCCTTCCTCCAAGGATGGATCTGAGAAGAGCTGCAGACACCAACCTCAGAAGCAGAGTGTGGGAAAAGCCCCTGCGGGGGGCCCAACCAGCCAAAAAAAAAGTGGAAAGAAACGTGCCAGGGTGTGGGGCCATGCGAGCAATAGCAACCACGCCATCCTGAAAAGATGGTGCTGGCCACACGCCACAGCCATTTCCCAGCAGCTAAGATAGAGCCACTCTCTCACCAAGTCCAACAGGAAGCCAACATTGCCTTACAAAGCTTTTCAAAACCTCACAACCACCTCAGCTCCTGAAAAATCAAGGTTATCATGTTCCAAAAACTCTAATAAACACACTGAAGTGTTATCATACAAAAGTCAGAAAAATATGCAACTGTTTGTAAAATATGCCTTAGAGTTCCTAGTACAATATTCATTGTGGGGGTTTGCAATTGTTAGCACCAAAATTAATAAGCCTATGATTCAGAAAATGTTCTATTTCTGTCTCGGGCAATTACCGCTGTGCATCAAGGAAGCCTTAGTGTGTGTATTAATATGTGTTTTCTTAATACTCCTACTCTCTCACCTCCACCCCATCTATCCCTGTGGGCAGAGCCATCCCTGCCCTGCTCAACCCCTGCCTGCTGCCCGCTGCCTCTGTCCGCCCCCATGCCCACTCCTCCTCAGGCCGAGCCAAGTCCAAAGCCCCCCCACCTGCTGTAACCAGAGGCTGGGGAGCTACAAGTGCTGAAAATCCTGGAAGAGTCTTGCCAGAGGAATGTATATGAAAAGAGTCCTCAGTGCTGCAAAGCAAACTGCCCGCCTGAGCCCGATGTGAGGAGGTGACTTCCTGGGAAGGGGGAACCGTGGCAGGGGTGACCCCCGCAGCCCCTTGGCAAAGCAGAATGGATCCAGAGCCCCCCTTGGCAGACCCCGCCTGCAGAACTTCAGGACAAGATCTGGCGGCTTCTTGTTCGGAAGAGGAGCAGGGCACAGAAACAGCAGCCCCTGTTTTGCAAAGCTTTCCCAAACTCTCATCTCCTGGACCCATTTGTCTCCCATCGTCCCCTGTCTCCATCTCTCTGGAAGCCTCTCAGGATTCCCGGCCAGCCCCGGGTCGGCAGACAACGGGGGGGGGGGGCAGCCCCGAAGCGGCCGACAGTGGGGGGACACTCTCTTGTGCCCCGAGGGTACTGATGGCTATTCGGCTAGTCGCCTTTGCAGCAGAAGAGACACTGGAGACAGCCGCAGAGGATAAAAGGCCGACTCTCAGCAGGGGCCAGTCCAAGGTTGATTTAGAGCTCCCGAGGGGGCCCCTCTCCTCAGTGGGCCTCTTGCTCAGAGTGCCTGGGAGGAATGCTAAGGTCACATTTAAAGGGTGGGAGGAAACCAAAGGTAGATACATTTGCTAACCAATAAAGACCCTCCAGGGATGAAACCTGAGGGAATGGACATTTGGATAGCGTATAGGATAATACTTGGGCGGCTGACTCCTGGCCTCGGACTAATCACTCGACGACTTGGACCGAAAGTTCTAGATAGAAAGGATGGGATGCTGAGTGACAGAGAGAGAGCCAGGGCAGGGATTTGGGGATGAGCTCAGCAAAGGAGAATGATTACATAGGTAGACAGAGGGGGTATGATCTGGGGTAAACCACTTGGGAAAAAGGAGGGGATATAAAAACAAAGCTATTACAAAGTATTACAAAATATAAAAGCCCATTAGAACACTTATCAATCCATTTGGGAATAGTTGAGGTTCAGATTCTCTGAGGCTTTAGCTTTTCAGATCTCCACACAATGCTTCCAGAAATCTAAATGGCTTCCAGAAATTAAATTTTTCTCCTTTTTTCCTCAGTCTTTGCACTCACGTGCACCAGAATCCTTCAGTGAATGGATTCAACTCATATCCAACTCCAAGCTGAATCTCTCAGCTGTGTTTACACTGCTGGTTCCTGTGTCTCTTCTGCACAGTGCAATTTAAAATCTTCATTCCCTTTTACCTCTGCCTTTCTTTTTCTCTTTTAGCTTGCAAATGCATGCAGGTCTATCAGAAATGGCTTTTTTTTCCCTACACAACTTCCTGTCTAGTGGTTTCATTTTATCCTGTTCTGCTGTTATGCTAGCCTCATATCTTTTATTCTAAGTGCACTCCTGTTTTCTTGAATGTGGAAGTTGCATACTGCAATGCTCTCATTCACCTGCTTTCATGAAACCCTTCCTTACCATTAGCACAAGTAACTGTGGGGTTCCCTTCTGCTTTGTAGAAGATTTGGGAAACTCAAGTCCTGCTCAGCTACAAAAAACATTTCTGGTGCTTGCTAATTCCCCTAAGAGCTTAAATTAATGGTAAAGCAACAGCAGCTGCTTATTCACTTCAGAGAAATTGAGAGAAAAGACACTGCAAATATTGAGGAATGCACTGCCTGGACAATGGGCATCCCTCAGTTATCCAGGCAGACTGACGGCGCTGACAAAATTCACTCTTATCCAAAGGGTTTTCATTTGCTTTGGCTGTACTTGGTGTGGCTGCAGGCCACATTTCCCTGGATTTAAGGAAGTATCTTGGCAGTTATTCTTGGTAATATATCTTGCTAAATCTGCCCTGGGAAGATTTACTCAGTTCTGCAGTCCTCATTACATGCCCTGTTTTGAAAGACTTTTATGCTATTTTCCCTCTCTCTGTGTTTTCTCACTTGCTCCACAAGGTTTTCTTTCTAAGAATATTAATCACAATATCCCAAAGGAATAAAAATGGCTTGGGTATTTGTTCCCTAAGTACTTACAAAAGAACAATTAAAAATAATAATCTGTAGACATGCTGGATGTAAAATGCAAATAAAAAGAAAATTGAGAGTTCTCCCAAAAACCTTAAGAAAAAAACCCACGTATTCTATAAATCCCAGATCATTCATCTACAGAATAAAAAAATGGGCACATTCTAGAAGAGAAATTTTTTGCAATGGTTCCACACAGATTTATATGCTTTCAAGCTTTTTGCACTTCAGGGCCAGTATCATTCTCTGAACTGTAATGCTCTGAGTTGTAATGCTCACCACGGCAGCTTTCTGCTCTCCCCTGGTACAGATCATCCTCCCAGCAAAGGGTGAGTGCAGCCACCACAACTCCCCGCACCTTCCCACACAGCAAGAACCTGAAGGAGAGAGATGGCTTTCACCAGCTACTGTGGGTTCTAATACTGCCACCTCTCAGCAGCTGAAAGCCTGAATTTCTGTGTTGCGGTGTGTTAGTTTATTGAGTCAAATGTTCCGTCATCTCGTGGTGTGTTCAAGTGTTCCCTGAAGTATTACAGTTAGTTTCTCCCCTGCCTTATGCCCTCCTGCCCAACTGGCCCTCAAGGAATCTCCTCCCTCCTCACCAGATTTTTCCCTGTCTCTCAAGACAACCCCGCCCCTTTGCCCTGTCTATCAGCCCAAACCCTACCCTTTGTTCCAGAAAGTTCCCTGTCCCTCACCCTAAGATCCAATCCCTATCCCAACCCTCTCTCCTCCCCTTGTTCTGATTTATTGCAGCCCTCAAAACCACACCCTGAGAGTTGCTTATTGATTACTATATGCTGCCCACCCCCTGTTTTGAAAGATTTTAAAAACCCATGCACGGGGTGGGGGGGTTGGGGCTCTTTTTGCTTGTGTTCCCCTTTAGCTGCTGTCTTCTATGTACCTTCCCCAGCCTCTTCCAATAAATTTGCTCTGCTTATCACCGCAGAAGAGTCTCCTCTGCCTCCTTCACTCGGTCCTTGTTGCTCCTCCATGGGTCTCTACTGCTAGGCAACTGGCCTAGAGGTTCTGGCTCAGGCAAAACCCTAGTCTAGCCAGTTCCCCACTGTCGCTATTGGCCCCGGAACATCACCGAGCTAGCCAGGGCTGCGGAGGACAGTGACAGTGACCCGTGCCCTGGCATGTCACAGCCCCCAGAGCCACACCTGCCAGGCCACAAGCCCCAGCCTTGCTCCCCACTGCCGGCCCCAGCGGCTCCTGGGCATCCTCACCCTGAGTGCAAAGCCAGCCACAAGAGCCCCCCAGGGCGCTCTGGATCCAGGCTGCAGACACCCTAAAGCCATCCCTCAAAGGGACACGGATGGGGACTGCAGCTGGATCTTCCAGTGCTCACCACCCCGACTGTTCTCTAGGTGAACCCAAACCTCACCTGCAGCACCTTGAGCACATTTACCCTTCTCACCCATCCTGGAAGGTGGTGTTCCCAAATGGTACACAAGCCCTTTGCAGGGAGTGACCAGTTCCCAGCTGATCTGCTGGCCTGGCCTTACTTTCTGTTTCCCAGCAATGAAGTGACCGGATACACTCATAAGAATCCCAGCAGAACATTTGCTTCTCAGGAACTCTTAAGGCAAAAAACCTCCACTAATCACTAGTGTTATAAATAAGAAGCTTGACTAGGCCAATATTCAAGCAGCAATCAATTTATTATTTAATGTGGTAAAGCATGAGCAAAACAGCGCTGGGTACAGTGGGGGAAGTTTTCCCTCCAATTGCACACCGATGGTTGGAGCGTACAGATATATATATAGGGGTACACGTAAGCTTTTCTCAGCAGTTTCTATTCCCGATTTTTATGTCACAATTCTATACACTCTTGTGAGTTAGTTTTTCTCAGGATGTACCCCAGAAAGGAGTATTCCCAGATGGTGGGGTCCGACTTCCGAAAGAAGAAAGAGGTCTTCCAGCTGGTGCGGTCCAGACTCCAGATGTGAGCCCACCTTGTAATAACAAAGACTATAAATCTTGTAACAGTGATGTCCAGCTTCCCTTGGTCAAAGCCATCAATCCTTGGGTTGATGTTCATCTTCCTTTCTCAAGCTGCTTTTTACTGTTTTGCTAAGGTGTTGAGATAAGCATGTTTCCTTTACATATATTCTAAACTTACATTTTCAAAGCTCCTTCCTAGGAGCAATATCCTAAAATTATACTTCAAAAGGTTTTTATTGCAAAGCTGTTCAATGCCCAGCTACGTGCAGTAAGCAACATCCTTTATGCTTTAATTCAGATGCTAAAAAGGTTAATTGCAACAAAAGGATAGGTTCAAAGGCCTTCTTCCATACTTTACTCCCTCAGTTCTTTATTAGAATTTGTCCTTTAATTGTCCCATGATCAGTTTCCACACATATCACAATCACAAGTACACATGCTGCCTGTATGTACCTGACACGAAACACAGCTTTGTATCTCACACTAGTTTTTGCACAGAGAAGGAGGTGCTGACAAGCATAAGGCACAGGCAGGGCTCTGCCAGAAGAATTCCTGAGCCACAGCATTCCACCCATTGCTGTTCCCAGCTGCTTTGCTGCTATTTTCTAGCCACTTGTGGACAGGGGCTGCTGCTGACAGGGTAGGAAAATGTGGAGAAATTAAGGTGCAGGAGACAAGCAAACCAAGAGGGAAGACACTTAGAAATCCAGAGCAGAACAGAAGTCCTCGGAGATGGTTCAATAGAAAATGCCACCAGCAGTGACCAGAGGCCGGAGCTGCTCACTGTCACCACGGGGGCTCCTCAGGCCTCTGCTGCTTTGTGTCTGATCCCTGCTGCGCTCCCTCTGCCCCTTCAGCAGACACAGCCCTGCCTGGAAAGGGCTCCATGCTCTGGTGTTCCCAGCTTGCTCCAGGCGACATTCTTAGCAGCACTGAAAGAAGAGGTGAAACACCAAGAGCCATTTTCTGTCCTGCCTGCAAACTCTTCTCCTTCAGTGCCACTGCCAGAGGTCATCCCTGTGTCAGCTTGGCCCTGCGCCTGCTGCATCCTCATCCCTGTCCCTTCCATCAGCTGGAACTGCTGCGCATCAGCACTCGCTGGCCCACATCATGAAGAGAGAGAGCTGTGTCGGAAGAGCAGAGATTGCATTTTCTCGGCATTTCTAACAGACACAAGAAACATGAGTCCAAATAACTTTGTGGTTTGTTCCTGCCCTCCTTTTAGAGAACTCTTTTCTGCATTACTGCAGAAGTGGACTGAATGATCTGGAATTGGCAGTTGCTTCAGGCTGTCAGACACCATGGGAGATTTTCCTCTGAGGAGGATTTGGTGAATTTTCCACTGGTCCCTTGCTCTTGTCACCATGGGCCGAGCCTGCTGTCGGCAGGGGAAGCATTGGGACGCCAAGCCCCTCAGGGCTCGAATTCGGGCGGGGCGGGCTGCGAGCGCCCGGAGCCCGGGCCCGTGCAGAGCTGCTGGTGGCGCTCGCTGCGCTCCGCCCGCCGTGCCGCGCAGCCGCGGCCATGGAGACAGCGGCGGGAGCTGTGCCCGAGGCCGGCGGGCGGCCAGGGCCGGCTGGCAGCTGCGAGCGGCCGGCAGCCTGTGCCCTGAGGCCGAGGCGGTGGCGGGGCGTGGCGGGCAGGGCTTTTGCGAGCCGGCCGGCATGTGCTGCCTCCCGCGTGGGCCCGGCTGCGCCAGAGGCAGGCGGCAGCGCGGCGGGGCCGGCAGCGGCGGGCAGAGGCCGCAGAGAGCAGCAGCCCGGCCGGGCCCGCTGCGGAGCGGCAGGGAGCTCCCGGGCAGCCCTCGGCCGTGTCTGTGCCCGCAGGGCAGGAGCAGAGCCTGGAGCAGAGGCAGGAGGCGCGGCAGGAGCCGGCGCTAGCGGCAGCTGGCCGTGGCAGGGCCGCAGCCGCAGCTCTCCCCTGCCGGCCACAGCAGCAGCCGCTCGCCTCCGGGGCTCCGGCGCTTGCCGAAGAGGAGGGGCCCGGCCCCCGGGACGCCCTGGAGCCCCGCAGCGACAGGAGCCGCCGGCGCCGCACACGGCAGCGCAGATGGCGCAGGTTGAGGAGGAGGAGATGAGGCTCGCTCTGGGCCGCGCTGGCACAGCTCTGCCCTGCTGGCAAAGAGCCTTGAGCTCTTGGCTTCTATTCCATCAGGCCTGATCCCCGTCCTTGGCCGAGGGCCCCCGGAGCCCTTTGCAGGGCTGAAGGAAAAGCTCCCTCAGGCACAGAATCCCTGGCTTGGAAGAGACCTTCAAGATCATTGAGTCCAAGCCGTGCCCTAACACCTGCACTAAACTACAGCACCGAGTGCCACATCCAGTCTTCTTTCCAACACTTGCAGGGATGGTGAGTCCACCAGCTCCCCAGAGGCTTCTGTCCCAGGAAGAAGCAAGATAACACTGGGGCCTTCTACCCCCCCAGCACTTGGAGCTCTGGAAGTTGTTCTTCCTGCTTCGGGAAAGGCCATGGAAAAGTACTGGGAAAACTAGTCACGATTAGAGTAGCCTACAGAGCTCGAAATGAATGTGCAAAGCATACAGAAAACATAGAGAAGAAAAAAAAAGGCAAAAGGCAAATGGCATCAGCAAGGTCTTGGGCGTGGACACGTAGATCCAGAGAGTCTTCTCAGCTCTATTTATGTGCATTTCTGGGAAGCAGAGGAATCCTGCTTGAGCCTGTGGGGAGATGGCTTTGGGAGGTAGAAGTTCATTTCTTTTTTTCTCCTTGGGGCAGTTCCTGTTCCTAACATAGGCCCAGCCTCTTTCCAGCCTGATGCCTCTGATTGTTGCAGCAAAACAGTTCATGGCAGACAGAAGACACTGATGCTTGCAGAGACATGACTTTTTCCAGTGCTAGCTGTGAGTGGGAGTCAGAATAAAAAATCCAGGAACCACAAGTCCAGTAGAAGATTCCCTTCCTTCTCATTCTGTAAAGAAGCTCTACATCCAGTTCTGAACTGTCAGTTGTTTGTTAAGGATAGGAAGTTCTCTTTTATCATTTTTTTCATGTGGTTTGGAATTGGACAAGGGTCTCCTTCATTCACAAACTCCAGAGCAAACTGCCTTTGGAAAATGGCCCACTGGGCAGGTTTTGCCCAGCCATGGTACTTGTGGATAGGAGAGCAAGGGCAATGGTATTTGCAGGCAAAACCCAAGAAAGCTTGGCTCAGCCGAAAGATCCTGTGGCGATACAGTCCTCCAGCTGTTGCCAGACGTCAGCAGAGTTCCAGCCAAGTGGTTCTGTATCACTAAGTGCCTGGATCAGAACCTTGCTCAACTGAAAAAGCAGAAAGATCAGCAAGGAGTTCCCAAAGGCCAATCACATCATTTTATTTTGCTCATCTTGTTGAAGGTTGGAACTAAACGTGTGATTGCAGTTGAGCAGATGAGCAAAAAAAAAAAAAAAAAAAAAAAAAAGAGGCTTATGACAGGGCCATACCATTCCACAAGTGGAATCAGTTGGGTGCATTTCATGGACTTCTCTCAATCCTATCAAAGTATTGTAGCCCTGATGTAAAAGAGCTGGTATGAAACGACTTTGAGAGACAGAGACTAAACTGGCTTGTGGCTTTTTTTAAGGGTGAGGAAAACTACCCAAAGGGCATTGTTTTGTGACATTTGAAACTATACTACATAAAAATGACCTACTGCAATAAATCAAGAGTTTAAAAAGAATTCTTTTGGAATATGAATAATTAGAAAGACAAAATTGTGAAGAAATGAATGCATGTTTTCATAAAAGTCATGAAGTTACAGACAAGGAAGTACACACCCTGAACTCCAATGCAAAAGCAGTAAAACTGTCATTGAATTAGCTCTTTTGACATTGCTGGAGTATTTTCCTTGAGAAGAGGAGCTGGGATATTGCTAAAGAAAACTGACACAAGCAGGAGAGAGCAGCGTACCGTGCTCCGTGCAGACGGCTGCAAGGGGCTGCCCGAAGAGCGCCCTGCTGCAGCCAGAGAAAAACAGAAACAGCTGTGCAAGCTTGCAGGTTGTGCTCCAACACTAGAGAAAAACAAGCCCCCTGTCAGTGTGCATGCTAGGTCTGCTTTGACACTCAGGACTTCCGTGCACCAAGGCAGCCTTCTGATGTCACCACTATGAGGTGGCAACCATGCCCTGACATCACAAAGCAAACGCTCCATGTTGGTCTGTGAATTTGTGCAAAGCAATAAGCAACCTTCCCTATGGCAAACACAGCATAGCCTGGGAAGTTCTCCTCTGTCACAGAGCAGCACAAATTCCCCTCATGAGCCAAATCCTGTTTTTCAAGGGATCCAAGAGTAACTCCCAGAGTGCACCAAGCACCTCCAGCCTGTACGCCGCCTGAGCACTCAGAGGGGACCCAAGCAAAGGAAAGCAGGCCAAGAAAATGGCCCAAAGCATTGCACCTGTGAGAAACAACTCTCTCTTTTAAAATCTTAAGGGTTTATTAAACCTTAACAAAGGACTGGATAAGGAAAACTGTCAGTATTGGGAGTCTCCGAGACTAGCAGCCACACACTTATCTACCAAAGGGATGCTCTGCCTTTTACAGCCTTAGCCGCTGCAAAAGTTTTGTCAGTCGACTCTTCCTCTGCTGCCCATTGGTGGAGATGACTTCCTTCCAGCTTGATGGAAGGTCAGGTGTTGTTACACCCCGCCTCCTGGTCACAAGTTAGCCCTCCCCAAATGCCTGCCCAGACTGCCAAGGCTGTTACAAGGGGGAGGGGAAAGAGGACTATGGGAGGACATATTACAATACCATCACTACACATTTGAACGTCCACAAAATACCTACTTCTTAATTGTGAGAGCCAACCATTACATTACTCATCTCTAACACACAGAACCAGCAGAGAAGGCACAGTTGGCATAACAGCTGAAATCATTCCTAACAAACCTGCCCACATATTTGCACGCTTACTAGACACGCCCAGGGCTCTGGTGCATGCTCCTGGCATGCATAGCATCGCATGGATCCCCTGGATCCTGGCATGCATAGCAGTGGCAAAGAGGAGCAAGGATCGAAGGGAAATCCACTTCAGGATGGTTCATCAGCACTTAAGAAACTTTAAAAAATCCCTCCCAAAAAAATGTGGAGGCAGGGAACTTTGAGGGTATAAGGGACTTAGTAAGATACAGCTGATGCAGGTTTTAAAGAATTTTGGAATCATTTTCAAACTTCCCTGTGCCAGGGAAGGCACATGCAGACACTGGAGATGAGTGGAGAAGTCTTAAAAAATAAGAATTAAAAGCTCTACTGTCTGCCACTGACCAAAGTGGGTTTTTAACCTCTCATGTTTGCCGTATATAAAGGCGCATTCATGGGATAAGACCATGACCTCTCACCTGTCTAAATAATTCACAACACTGCGACTCCTACGTGTCTTCATGATCGTGATTTCATTAAGGGTGACTTGCTTTTCCTCACCTGTCCTTGAAGATTGATTTTCTTGATGGCCACCTGAAATGACATGGAAGATCAGTAACATGAGAAGTTGGATGCACGAGATCATAACGCACATGGAGCGAGTGATTTTGCGATGACACAGCTGAGCTGTGCCAAATGGCCTTGTGATTAGGCACTGCAGGAATTAGGAGCTGACATTGCAACAGCCCATTTCTCTGCTCCCTTGGGGGGCAGTTACAGGACGCTGGCATTTTGCCACTGACGTTTTGCCTTGTCCACTTGGTAACAGTGGTGTCTCAACTATCAGCCCCCAACTTCTGACCACGCTCTCTGCTGCTTTGTATGGGATTCAGAAGAAGTAATCCATGCCTTAATCCTCTGTGGATCCATCCTGGACTGTGGGCAAGGCTTAGGGCTTTTAGGGACGCCATGCAGGTCTCTCCCTAGGTGCAGTTGCCAAGTGCAGCACTGCAGGTGGCTAAGGAACTACCAGTAACTTTCAGAAGTGTTTGCTGGCAGGCAGAAATGAGAATTCAGGACTCTGTAGCCCCAAAGAGCAGGGAGGTGCTCTAAGGCACCCCCTTTGTTTTAGCAATGGAGAGCGAGTGAGCGCGTCCTTCTCTGCAAGGAAGCGCTGCCCTGCGTGCCTTCCTTCGGGCAGCTGAGGAGGACAAAGTCTGTCCCAAATGTGTTTTGCAGGCTGGTGCCACTCTGTGCTTCTTGTGCCTTTTCAGCACAGCTCCAGCCAAAGCTCCAGCCACAGCTCACAGCAGAGGGGAAAGCCCCTCAAGAGCCGCAGAGTCTGAGGGGACTGTTGACATTTACCTCTCCTCCTGTGGCATTGTTGAGTGCTCTGACCACTTGTCCAAAACTCCTAGAAACAAAACAGAAGCAGAGAAAGGAGAAGATGTTTAGCTCTTTGAGTGAAAGCCAGCCCAGCCAGGAGATCTCTGCTGTAAATGCCAAAAACCTGCAGGATGCAGGAGAGCTCTGCCAGAAGGCAGATGATGCATTTTCCTCTCAAGTGCATGGGCACTGGGCCTGTTCCTGAAGCATTGGGCTTCAGCTTCTAAAGGGAGTTGATTCTTTCATCTTGGGTTTCAGTTTCTAAACTCTGGGGTTCCTCTCCTGACCACGGGGCATTTCCTTCCCCAAACCATGGGAAAGAAATGTTCCTGAGAACTGTTATGTGACAGCTCTGATAGGGGGTTGGTTGCTCTTTCAGGCAAGCAAGATTCTTCTTTTTTCATTCGTGGGGCAGGATGATTTTGAGACCTAGAGAAACGCTCAAGACATTAACACAGAGCTGTCCCACACTTGAAAGACAAGGAGATCTTCCAGGTCCTGTTCCTTGATGCAGGCAAGACCTCGGCAGCATGGAGGTGTCTCTGACAATGCCTTCTGAGCCCACTCACAAGTTCTGAGCAGCACTGAGACATGGGCCAATCTATGCCCAGGGTCTCAACATGTTTGCCGCTTGCCTGACTTCACAGGTTGGTTACACATTGCACCAGAAAAACACCTGGCCCATGGTTGTGTAGAAGTAACTGCGGTTGGACTCACCCGCTGCCAATATTTTCCAGCTCAATGTATTTCATCGTGGGATTTTCATGGTTCACCATTCTCCCTGAGGCGAGGAGGGGGGAAAC